>NW_004443939.1:2966006-2967766 GCF_000243295.1 Trichechus manatus latirostris
GTATGTTTTAGATACCAAACCTTTCTCAACTATATGTTTTGCAAATATTTTTCCTAAACTGACGTTTGTCTTTTTGCTTTGTGTAGAGTCCCTAATTTTTAAATTCTAATATAATAAAACAATTATATTGTAAAAATATCTTTCCCTTTATGGTACTTTCTTGTTTTGTGTCTTTCCTATCCCTGGGTCATAAAGACATCCTATAGTTCCTTCTAATGTTTTTAATTTATGCCTTTTACATTTAATCTACCTGGAACTGATATTGTTTATGTTACTTGAGGTCAGGATTTAATACTACTTCCATATAGATTCACATTGTCCCAGTAACATTTATTTCTTAGTCCATCATTTCCTCATTGATTTGTAATGAGGCATCTATCACATACAAAATGTCCAATCTGCATAGTCTATTTTGGGCTCTATAGTTTATTTCATTGCTCTAGTTGTCTAGCCCTGAGCAAATATGCATTGCCTCTTAATTACTATAATTTTAGCCTAAAACTTCACAGCTGGCAGGGCATATCCATCCATCCACCCACCCATCCACCCATTGTTAATTCATAAATATTTGTTGAGAGGCTGACTGTGCCAGACACTGGTTTGGTCACCAACTAAATTTAGTAACAAACTAAAAAGATAAATATATTTTGCCTGCATGGAGCTTGTACTACAGTAGAGGTGGACAGACAATAAACTAGTAAATAATGAAACAATGGAATACGTCAAATGGTGTGAGTGCCTTGGAGAAATATAAACTGAGAAAGGGGATCCTGAACACGTTAGAACCTGAAAAATCCAATGGGACAAAAAAGTAACTTCTTTAAAATGCATCGGTGATATAGAGCTTACAGAAAAAGAACGAAAAATACTTCATGTTTCGAATCTACCAATAGTTTACAACTTTTGGTGATGAACCTCTACCCTGAGTTATGGTATATAAAAATGTAAATCTGTCTAGCAGGGGCAAAAGGAGGAAAAAAAAGGGGGAGTCATTGTTTAGGAGGCATTGAGTTTCTGTCTATGGTGATAGAAAATCTGGCAACAGATATTGGTGATGGTTACACCACATGATTAATGCAATTGAGGTCACTAAATTCTACACATGAAAAATGAATTGGCAAAAGCAATACATATATAGTTAGAACAATAAAAAAAATTCCTCTGGAAAAAAATGCAATCTGTCCTCTCCAGGCTGTGACTCCATAGGAAAGTCTCTCTTAGTCATCATGAAGGCGACCTCTGGGTGCACATGCATTCTGCCTGGTTCTTTATCGTGGCCTCACTCACAACGTAGGTCTGGGCCCCAAAAGGAGATGTCAGTCTGGAAGCCAGAAAGTTTCTAGGTCTGGAGACTTGGGAATAGGCTGAGAGTTCTCAAACACGTCTCCTCCCCTCAACAAAACAATGTTTTACAAACTGTACGTAGGCTACACTGTTAAAATTGAATAAGCACTGATGGCACAGTGGTTAAAGTGCTTGGCTGCTAACTGAAAGGTCTGTGGTTAGAACCCACCAGCTGTTTCATGGGAGAAAGATGTGGCAGTCTGCTTCTGTAAAGATTACAGCCTTGAAAACCTTAGGGGGCAGTTCTACTTGTCCTATAATGTCGCTGTGAGGCGGAATGACTTGACTGCAGTGGGTTTGTTTTTGTTTGTTTTCACTATCTTTCCCCAATTCATAGAGCAAAGGGCAATGGATAGTAACTTTGCTTTGTTTGTTTTACCCCAGTTTTCACAGTTTGGTGGTTATCACTACCACTG
>NW_004443939.1:2969155-2976671 GCF_000243295.1 Trichechus manatus latirostris
ATCCATCCATCCATCCATCCATCCATCCAACCAATACATGTTTATTGAGCCCCTATTATATTCCAGACACAGTTTGAGACCCTGGAGATATAATGGTGCTCTCAGTCAAAGGAGGACTGACAATGACAATAGATTACGAAGAATTCTAAGATAGAGATAAGTACTAGCTGTTAAGAGAGCACAGACAGGGGCCACCTTGGAGGGATGTCCAGGTACTTCACTACAAAACCAATTAAACACACACACACACACAAAGTTTACCATCATTGTCCTCTTTGTTCCAGTTATCCTGGGTCTTCTAGAATCTCTCCTCATACATTTTACAATGTTCCAGGATATTTATATTGGTCTCCCTGCCCTGCTCCTTGCTTTGTTTTTGGTCTTTATGGACTATGACCTCCTCAGTTGTGATTCCCAATGTTTCCATACATATAGCTTTCCCTCATTCTCTGGAAATTTTCATCCTAGATATCTTAGGTAATATACTGGCCCAACTCTGTTCTCTGGGACCCTCAGGTCCACCCTTTTAAGCCATAATAAGCAGCCTATCTCTTAAGTGAATTCTGGGGCAGCTCCTGAGTGAAAGTTCCTTTGCTCTATGACCTGACCTCTCTGCATGACCCCTGGAGGCACAAGTACCTAGAACAGGGCTGCCTGTCATGTGTATCTGATGGCTGAAATTAAGGGCAGCAGAGCAGAGAGCAGACCTGCTGACACCACAGTTAGACAAGCTTGCACAGAAGCTGTAAAACACCCTTGGTGGAGCACACCAGTAAATTGTCTCACTAATTAGTTTATTATTTCATTTGAGAGATCAAATACATAAATAAAATTAATAAACCCTGCAAAATAAGTGCAGCATGGGAAATAAAAGTATTTCTCAGGTCATTGCCTTAAACACAGACATTACATGCTAGAATAATGTTAACACAAGAACAGCCAATCATGCCGCCTTACTGGCTGGAACGTACCAGTGGCAGCTGGAGCAGGAGGTGGGCAGCTGGAGCCTTAGGATGAGCCAGGGAATATGGATGGTGTCCTCTACACTGTCATTAACTTGCTGTGTGACCTTGAACAAGTCAATTTCCTCCCGCACCACCAATGCTCTCGTTTACTCATGAGAAAATAAGGTACGTATGAGAAAAGGGATTGGACTATTTTTGAGATTTGTTCTAGTGATGAATTTTCATGATTATGGGAATCAGTGAAAACCAAAGAAGGATAATTATTAATTTAGTCAATAAAGAATGCATATTGAAAATGAAATGAAACCTGAGAATCTAATATGCCAATATGTATAGTTAAGAACTTAGAGATATCTTACATAACATCTAGTCCCAAACTCACCTTATAAATGAATGGGAAAGGAGACAGAGCTTCCATTCATTGTGGGTGTGTTATATACTAAGACCTATAGTAAGGACTTCCACATAGCAACCACAAGAAACATAAGCTCGGAGAACAAATAAAATGTGATCAAAGCTACACAGAGAACAAAAAAACTAGGCCTGTTAACCCCATTAAAGGCTCTTCCTTCAAGCCTCTGATTGGGACCCCAGGTTCTGGCTGCTCACTGCCTAGCATCTCACTGAGTTCTTGTGAGATACCATGGGTGGTGGGCCACGTGGTGTGCCAACGAGATTCCCCCTTTAGGACTGAAGCTCTCAATTCCCCAGATGCTGGGAGTGTTGACCTCTGGCAGGTCACAGCTGAGTACTTGCTTCTCCTATTGTCCTTGGCTGAAGGGCACCTCCTCTCCGAGGAACACAGCCTCTTCCCAGGGCAGCCTGCATCCAATGAGGGGCAGTAAGTGAACAGATATAAAAGTCTGGACTCCTGCTTCAATTTGGTACAATTCTGTGGAGCCCTCCCAGTTCTAGACCTTCCTAAGGAACTGGCTAACACCTTTGTTGTGACTGTATCAGTTTACCTCCCTCTCTGACTAATCCTGATTCCTTCACTCCCCAATAAACTTCCTGAACACATATCTGTCTCAAAGTCAGCTTCCTGAGAAAGTCAATCTGCAACGTTGTAAAACCTTCAAAAAGTAAAATACAAACAAATGAACAATTCAACTTAAGTAAAGACATAGTAGGAAACAATAGTGAATCTGTATAGAAAACTTGGAAACAAATCGTTCCTCAAAATAAGACTTTGGCATTGGATAGTCCGGGCAAAAAATCAGGTTTTGGTAAAGAAATTATCTCACTATGTCTAAAATTGCCCCCTTCCCATCATGGGAAATTGAGGCTTGAGGGACCAGTTAAGGTGCAGAGGCAGGATATTACAATGGCAGGTGGAAAGCATTGTGGTGTGGGTGGAAAGGGCAAGAGCTTTAGAGCCAGATGGAGCTGGGGTCATATATTGGCTCTGCCTGTGTAACCTTGGCCATGGTATTGAACCTCATTCAGCCTTAGTTTCCTTAACTGTAAAATGGGGATAATCTCTATTTTGTATAACTATTGTGACCCTGTACCCCTGCTTTGAGACCATAAATACTGAACATTTCTGCAGAATTACCCTGAGACAAAATGCCGCAACTTTGCAGAATGATGATCTGATCCAAGGAGTCTTAAAATCTCTTTTGTGCATCCCATTGTTTGTCCAAGAACTCACTAGGACACAGTACAGTGGGCTTCTGGTAGAGGGTAGTAATAAAAGAAAAAGTTCTAGTGAGTTTTGATCCCACAAATGGAAGGCATAATGGTTTGATGGGGCTTGAGGATGATTGTAAAAATGGAAATACTCTGAGGCTTGGAGAATATCTAGTCTTCAAATTACCATAACTCTAGAGCTAAACTCCTAGAAAGAAGTCAGAGAGATTCCTGGCTGCTTAGGGATTTTTAGAATGCCCTCCTCTTATTCTTCTTCAAGTAAAGCATAATAGATTTATTAGCTAAGAAAGTTCTGTCTAGGAGCCCTGGTGGTGCAATGGTTAAAGTTCTCGGCTGCTAACCAAAAGGTCAGCAATTCAAACCCACCAGCCCCTCTGCAGAAGAAATGACCTGGCAATCTGGTCCTGTAAAGATTACAGCCTAGGAAACCTTATGGGACCATTCTACTCTGTCATATAGGGTTGCTATGAGTCGGCGACTCAACGGCACATAACAACAACAGAAATTGTTACATCACTCATTCATTTGTACGTAAACATGTAGGGCAATGAGGCAACCACTCTTTGAAATTATGTGCAAAATATTATGGCAGCACAGTGGAAGGAATATTTAGCCTTCCTTGGTGGACACAGGGCAGAGAAACAGACGGCTTCTCATGGGAGTGATGCTCAAGGGTCAAGGTGAATGTTATAGGTTGAAAAGGAATTGTTCAATGGGGAAGGGAATAGTGCAGTGCAGATGGAGAGACCAGCTCAGGCAATTGCACCCAGATGTTAAAGGACATGGTGTTTGTACAGACAATCTATGGAGAATGCAAGGCGGGGAAGTGGAGTGGGGGTGGGCAATTATTTGAGATTCATTCTTCACCATTATATTGAGTTTCCAAAGTCTTTTTATGTTTTCTCTCTTTTCTTTTATGAACCACTACCAATATGTTAACGTTGCTTTCTAATTTGGACTGCCATGTTTGATACTGTATTCAACCCTCCAAAGCATTTGAAGACAATATCATTATATGTTACAGGTGTGTCAATGGAAGTACAGATATAAGGAAGTGCAGATATAATATCATATATTAGTAAGAGCTCAGGATGAGCTCCAAAGGGCTTCTGAACTGAAATCATTAACTTTTTCTACTGAATATTAGTAACCTGAATATTTATGACTCATTTTTTATGTATGTCTCACTACACCACACAAACTTTGTTAGTTACGTATTCTAAATTATCTATGGCAATGAGTTGAACATCTTCCCCTCTCAATATTTTTATCATATGCATTTAAAAAACCACAACCCATTATTCAATGTTGAATAAAAGGTATATTAAGACGTATCTTGGGCTATATAAAAAATCACTACTTGGGTTAATTTATATTATTTTATAGAATGTGTGTGATTAATCCTTATTAGTATTAAACTCTTCCGTGTTGGGGTGCTATGTACAATTAAAAATGGCCTAATTAAAATAAATGGAAACTGATAGAGACCAAAGGCTGCAACCAGAACTCATATTCAATTATCAAAGATCAATTTTTAATATAAATGTAAGTGTAAGTGAAAGTTAATAGGATAAAGGGGTAGAAGCAAAATTCATGAGGAAGTTTTAGGGTCCACGAGGAGGCAGTATGCAGTAGAGAAAAATGCACTCCTTTGGAGTAAAATAGATATCAGTTCTTCAACTAAACCACTGTGAAACTTAGAACAAGCTCCTTAACCATTCTGAAGCTTGGTTTCCTCGTCTGCAAAATGAGGCTGTTCTGTGGAGTAAATGAAAGAATGAATGTTGGCAAGGACTTGTACATGTAAGCATTGGGTAGACGTATTATTAGTCCTCTGAGTTACTGCTTTCACTTCTTCAATTAGTCTGGAAAACATAGCTTTGTGGGAGCAAAGACAAGTTGATGTAGACAAAGCCAAGAGTTAACTTTTTAAAACTCCATTTTCTCTAGTATATTTAGGAATGAAGCCATACATATTTATTAAAATAATTCTTAGACTTGTAAATTGTTACCTATCCACTCTGAAAATTTGGGTTACTGGAATATTGCATACTTACTTATCTTTCTTCTTCAACACATGTATAGCTAGGTAAATTATTCCTTTTAAATTATTTCAAGTACTATGTAAAAAATTACAACATTAAGTCAAAATAAACCCATGCCATAAATTTAAAACACAGGTTTTAAGGGTAATCTGGCAATATATAACAAAAGTCTTAAAATTTGGTTAAATCTATGACCCACTTCTAGAAATACATCCTAAATAAACACTATAGATGTATCTAAATATTCAGCCATAAAAAATGTTTATATATCTTTGTAACAGTGAAATATTGGAAATAAGAGGTTCAACAACAGTGGTCTGTATAAGTAAATTTTGATCTATCCATATTAGGAAATTTTATGAAGCCATTAAAATTAGAATGAAGAAGACTATTTACTGCCATTAAAATATATTCATAACATCTTAAGTGAAAAAAGGCATAGGACAGTAGAATGTACAATACAAGCCAACTTTTGTAAAAAGTACTTAAGAAAAGATGGAATACTCCAAATGTGCATAAGGGAATTTTATTTTCTTCTATTTGTTTATTTGTATTTCCTACAATTTCTACCATAAATACTTATTGTTTTAGAAAGTACTGACCTTCTAAAATTTTTGTTAAAAGTCCATGCAGTAAACAACATTAAAATGTAAACAGCATTCTGAAAAAGCATGTTTATATAGCAACGTTTGATAAACAAAATATGTTCATTGTATAAAAAGTTAAGCAATTGATAAGAAGAACATTTACATCTCAACAGATAAATGAGGAAAGGGCATGAATAAAATAATTAATACAATTAATAAACAGGCATGTGGAAAACATTAAAGTTTAGTAGTAATGCAAATTAATAAAATTTTGTGGCTTTTCTACCTAGCAAATTGGCATAGATTAAGAAATGGGAAATAATTACTTAATATTCAATGGTAATAGAAAGAGAGAGAGGTATTTACATACACTATCGGTAGGATTTTAAAATGACACAATACTTCTTTATAATATGTGAGCAATATGTACTGGTGTCCTTCATTTTTTTTTTTTTTTTCTTAACTTATGACTGGTTCTGTTCTTGGGAATCTTTGTGTAAAGAAATCACTCTAAACACAGAATCTATATTATCAACAAAGATGTTCAGTGTAGCATTATTTATTACAGGATAATTGGAAATAAATGCCTAATTATAGGGTGATAGGAATATTTTTATTATAGATTAGTATATAGCTACTGAAGCAGTATTTAAGAATGCTATATAATAAAATAAAAAAGTATATGATTTTTAAGTGAAAAAGTGTGACTCACAACAAATATGTCTATGTACACACACACACACACACACACACACACACGCAGAAATATATGGCAAGAATATATACCAAGAATTTTTAAAGGTGTTGTCTATGTTTGGATTACAGAAGTGACTTTTTTCTTCTTTCTGCTGCTTTTAAATGTGTGTCTATGTGTATGTGCACGCACTTTCCAAATTTTCTTTAATGACTGTGGGTTAGTTTCATAATGTGGAAATACTCCCTTTAGAAAATGAAAATAGAAAAGATTTTGGTTTTCTTATGCCCTTACGAGAGTCTAGAGGAGCTAGCCTTCAGTGTAGAGATACCTAGAAAAATACTTGCCCATTTAACTGTCTAAGTTAAGAAAGTTACTAGAAGGAAAAAAAAAAAAAGCAATAGAAGTTAGTTTGCAATCAATTTAAAGTCTGGTAGGCATCTTAAATCAATTTTATGGGGAACATATTCAGCAAAAGAAAACCGTGCAAGGCAATAGGAAGGTAAATTATATTTATCTTTTAAATTTGTGCTTAGGGAAAATAAAAAAGAGGAGGGTGACCAAAATGAATGGGAAAGGCATTAGAATAGAATATCAAAGCAGGCACATGAAACCTAATTCATTACATTGTTGTTCTTCCCACAACTAATTTAGATTTCTAAAACAAGTTGTGTGGGGCCCACAAAGTTGGAACGGACCCCTGAGCTTCCTAAGAAACAGGCATTCACTTGGATGCTTTTTTTCTGGACAACAGAAGCTGAGATTCCCTTTGCCTCCCTGGAGAGGTATACAGGCAGGTTAGTGATACCTAACAAATGTTTTACGGAACCAGTACATCTGAGTTTTAATCCCGCTTGTTACTAATTCACTGCTAACCTCCTTGGGGCTCAGTTTCGTGATCTATAAAATACGTGTTCATTTATTCAATGTGTTTTGAATGCTTGGTACTATGTGCAACAGTGAACTACAGCTGTGAACAAGACAGAGCATAGTTTCTGTCCTTAAATACTCGTGGGGGAAACTCCACTGCAGAACAGGGTAATGTTAACGTGTGGGCACTGGAATAAGGCTCCCTGGAGTCAGGATCTCAGTTCTGTCCCTTAAAGCTCCTATTTGAAACACTTGCATGATGTGGCCTCTGGAAGAGAAGTTTCCTGGGTTTCTACCTCACTGGTTACTCCTTCTTCAGTACCCTTTGCTGGCCCTTCCTCATGCTCTTTACTTCTAAATGTTAGCATGTCCCATGGCTCCATCCTCTGACCTCTTCTCTTCTCTAACTACATTTTCTTGTTAGGTGAGTTCCACCAGTCTTATGTTCTTAAATATCATTCTTTATACTGATAATTTCCCGGCTTATATTCCCTTCACATATCACTTTAACTTTAGACTCGTATAGCCAATCTACTGCTCAATATTCCACTCGGTTATTGAATAGTCATTTCAAACTTTAAATACCTAAAAGATTAGTCTCGATTTGAACTCACCCTGAATAAAAACTCTGTTTTTCTAAAATCTTCCAGTGTCAGAAAATGGCAACTCCATTGCACAAGTTACTCAGGCCAAAAATTTGGAGTC
>NW_004443939.1:2976865-2979075 GCF_000243295.1 Trichechus manatus latirostris
TTTCCTTTAAACTATCATCCCCCTTCAGTCTACTCTCAACAAAGCAACCAGACTGAGTTTTTAAAAATGAGAGAGTGAGAGAGAGAAGGAAGGCAGGACAAACACAAGCAAAAGAGGAGTCAGATCATGTCATTCGTTTGCTCAAAATCCTCCACTGTTTCCCATCTTACTGAGTATAATAGCCAAAGTATGTATCATGTCCCTACCTGGATCCAGTTTCTAGCTACTGCTGTTACTTCATCTCCTAACACATCCTCACCCCCTTACTCAATGTAGTCTTGCTCTACTGGCTCCCTTACTGTTCCTCTAACATGCCAGGCATGCTTCCTGCCTCAGGACCTTTGCACTAGTCATTTCGTTTGATTGAAAATCACTTCTTCCAAATACAGTATGGCTCACTTCCTCATTGCCTTCATATCTTTACTAAAATTATCTTCCATTATTGAAGGACCTTCCCTGATCACCTTACATAGATCACAGTCCACATCCCCAGAGCCACTATTTACCAAACTCCAGGGAGTGAATTGTTCTTCTTGGAGTTGGCCAGTGTACAGCCTGAAGGGCTATACACAGTAGCCCTGCCCATCACCATCTGTCCTCCTGCTTTATTCTTCTGCATAATACTGAATACTACCTGACAAATATTTTAATTGTTTGTTTATTGGGTCTTTCATTCTTACCGTAACAGAAGCTTGACCAGTGCAGAATTTTTTTGTTTTGTTCCCTACTATATCTCCAGAGATTAAATCAGCACCTGACTTGGAGTAGATATTTAGCAAATATTTATTGAGTGAATGCATGAACCATCTCAGCATCCAAGCTTCCACTATCCAATAGGGTAGCTACTAGCTATGTAAGGTTACTGGGCACTTAAAATATGGTAAGTGCAACTGAGGGACTGAGTTTTTTATTTTGTTTTAATTAATTTAAATTTAAGAACTGAAGTACTGTAAAATAGTTTTCCATTAAACACTTTATTGTTTCAATAGGACTACATTTCACTTTAAACGATGTATTGTGTAAGGTATTATTTAAATTAAATTCTTTTAAGTTTTTTAATGTGGATGCTAGAAAATTTAAAATTACATATGTGGCTTGCATTTTATTTCTTTTGGACAGTACTGATCTTGTTTCCTTATCTATAAAACAAGGATAATAGTATCTACCTCGGAGGGGTATTGTGGGAGCTTAAATGAAGTATTATATTTTATTATAATTATTGCATTATTGTTGTTATCATTATTGAGTATTGGGTACTATGAGTGCATATAACAGGGACCAATCCTTATCTATGAATTGAGGAAAGGCTTCATTTTGAAACATGTTTGAGCTGAGTTCTAAAGGAAGATTATGAATAAATTAAGTAAATATTAAGGGGGGCACTGGCAGGAGATGTGGTGGCCACAGCATTTCAAAGCAAAGGAAGGCATCACAATTCAAACTTGAGTCTTCCTGACTCCAAAGCCTCTGGTCTGAATCACCATACTGCTAAAAAACCCAAACCCGTTGCAGTCGAGTCGATTCTGACTCGTAGCGACCCTGTAGGACAGAGTAGAACTGCCCCATAGTGTTTCCAAGGAGCGGCTGGTGGATTCGAACTGCTGACCCTTTGGTTAGCAGCCGAATGCTTAACCACTGTGCCACCAGGGCTACTCCATTGCCCCTTAATGAACCTGTCTCAAATTGAAATTAAATTTAAGACTTAAGAGGAGGATCTCCAGATGCTGAAATAGTTTGTTTAACTTTGAGATAAGCAAGTTTGAAATTTAGTTTCATTTGATCCAGTGCTCCTCAACTTCATGTCCTCAGTTCTTTGGATTTATTATCTGGTGTGTGAAAAACCTATGAAAATTTTAAAATGCATTTTTATATTCTATAATAATCTTAAACATCAATATATGCATATTCTGAGTCATATGGATGGACACTTTACAAATGGGCAAAGCTATGCAAATTCCGTGCCAGCTTTTGTCATTATGACTATGATTGCACTGGCTCCAGTAATTAGCTAGAGTGGTGGTGGTGCTGAACTTTTCATTCAACGCTCCTCAAACCTGGGACGGAGGACCACAAGAAGCACATCAAGCTTCCACAAGATTTTAGTTTATTTTTTGCTTTGAGAGGAGTCAACACACAAAATTTAGCCAATTCAACCCTTTCTCGGTAGAAAAATGGAAAGAGAAGGAAGAGAGGAGAGAGAGAGGAGGAGA
>NW_004443939.1:2979977-2997628 GCF_000243295.1 Trichechus manatus latirostris
GAGACCATGGTCCCCACAGCCCGAGGAGAGGTATTTTTGATTGGCAGAATCTAATACAATTTTAATCAAATACTTTGGATAGCTCAGAAAAACACACACCACATTCTGTAAACTGATATGCACTTAAGTATTAGGATTTTTCTTCAGCACTATGCTCACATATATATTCAAGCTGTCATAAACATACTTTACATCATAACTTGCCACTTGGAAAATATTCCTTACAGGACTCTGGGCATCATCAAATCTCCAGGACCCCCCAATGAAAAGTTTTCTTAACTCATTGCCACACCTGGAGGGACCATGCTAATTGGCCTTGCAATGTACCTGAGGGTTAAATTAATTATGTGAACCTCACAGGTGGACAGCTGCCCAACACTGTATACTAGCAGCTGTTTGACACAATAAAACAAAAATCAGATTTTCTTGCAGCAAAAATAAATTTTTAACAATGTTGCCCACATCCACAGAGGCAAAATACAAGACATGATTTCTGTATAAGATGATTGTGATAGAAGTCTCCTTGGAGGAAGGGTGTCATTTTCTAAGTCAAGGCCCTGTCCTGCCACATTATTTAAGCACAACATGACAGGAAAATACATTTAATAGGATTTGGCTACAGGCAAAAAGTCTGAAAAACAGTACAGGGATTCATAGACTCTGCTGTGGAGTTATGCAAGGAATTCAGAATTTACTACAAGGGAAGTCCTCAAGACAATCTTTGGCTCATAACAAAACAAAATAACCAAAATCCCTCGCAAGTGTAACTATACCGGCACACTCATTATGATAATAGCCGTCCTACTCCTGGAACCATGGAGAAGATAAAAAATGCATGCTTATATTTATTTCACAATTCAACTGCACTGAACATACTTTTACTCAGCACCTGCTAAAACTAGCACTTCACTAGACCCTTTGCAATTACCTATTTGTTAATAATAATAGCTGTAGCACCTACTTGTTGGGTGCATTACATAACTTATCTATAATTTCTCAGCAATGCTGAAAGATAGGTATTATACGTTCACCATCTTTGATCCTAGTGCTTGGAAGACAACGGAATGTGGAGTCACCGTGGACCATGCAGAAAAGGGCAACATGTAAGGACAGAGGAGCAGCAAGACAGGAGTCTGGTTTCTTGCACACCCTGTGTGGAGCACAAACACAATTCCAGCCCTGGTCATCAACCCCAGGACCACTATGTGAGACAGAGAAATACACTATACATTGTTTAAGTCACTGTTGTTTGATGTCTCTTTTACATATGGTTCAATCTTCCATATGTCAGCTAATATAAACGAAAAACCCATTGCCGTTGAGGTGTTTCTGACTCCTAGCGACAGATAGGACAGAGTAGAACTGCCCCATAGAGTTTCCAAGGAGCAGCTGGTGGCTTTGAACTGCTGACCTTTTGGTTACCAGCCGAGCTCTTAACCACGGTGTCATAAGATTACAATATAGGACACTTAGAAAAGAGGGAAATCATTATTTTCAGGCAAAGAAAGTAGATAACACTGGTATTACTGCATAACTCTTGGCAAAACAAAGAAAAGGTGAAATAAGATAAAACTCCCATTGCTTAATTATCATAAGATCTAAGAGAAAATATAAAGTATATCTAAGAAGCCAAAGAACACAAGGAAGATCAGATCTAGACATTGAATCCTGAGTTTTTTGTGTGAAGTAAGTGTAGGCTGGGCATGAGGAATATTTTCAAGAAGAAAGACAGTTTCAGGTACATGGTAGATGCAAAGCAAATATTTATTAAATTTAATTAATGTGTATGCCTTTGAATCAAAATATCGTAAGTTTAATGGTACAGTCATTTAGACCAAACCAAACCTATTGCTGTTGAGTCGATTTCAACTCATAGCAACCCTATGGGACAGAGTAGGAAAACCATAGAGTTTCAAAGGCTATAAATCTTTACAGAAGCAGACCGCCACATCTTTCTCCCGAGGAGTGGCTGGTGGGTTCTAATCGCAGACCTTTTGGTTAGCAGCTCAGCACTTTAACCATTGTGCCACCAGGGCTCCTTGTTCAGACTAGGGGTCAGCAAAAAAAAAAACGTGTAAAGCTAGGAAACATTTAGGCTTTGTGGGCCAATGGGCAAAATCAAGGAAATTATGTTGTTACTCGTATAACCATTTAAAATATAACCATTTAAAAATGTAAAAACTATTCTTAGCCTATGAGCCTCAGGCCAGATTTGGTCTACAGGCCATTTGTCCACCCCTAATTTAGACCAGTGGGGCAACAGAGTACTATTAAATCAACTTTTGATGGGTCCTCACTTATTGGAACTCCAAACTTCCTCCTGTTGCCTTTCACAAGGTAGCCCCAGGCTGCCTTGTTGATCTGAACTCTAACTTCATCACACTGCTCAGTACTTTCTCATCACATGCACCCTTAGGCCTATACGCCTTTGCTCATCCTCCTTCCTTTGCCTTTCCTGCTCTGCTTGCCTAGGAACTCATTTGTACATTATATCCAGTTGACATATTACCTTCTCTGTAAACTTTCCCTAGACCCTACTCCTACCTCATGCTGTAAGTCAATATGACTCCTTCCTGCACTCCAATATCACATTATTCACACCTCTACTATATTACTTTTCACAGGTACTAGATATGGTGATTTATATATCTATCTCACTTCAAGACTATCTGCAGGGACGAGGTATTTTCTTTGGAACCCTGGTGGTTCAGTGGTTAAGAGCTCGGCTGCTAACAAAAAGGTGAGCAGTTCAAATCCTCCAGCTGCTCCTTGGAAACCCTATGGGGCAGTGCTATCTATTCTGCCCTATACGGTCACTATGAGTTGGAATCGACTCGACGGCAATGGGTTTTAGGTATCTTCTTCAGCACCTTGGATAGCACATGCACACTGAAGTATTCATTAAAGTCATAATGTTTATTGAGAGTCCTTTTTGTGTCAGGCACTGTGCTAGGCTGTCACATTCATTATCCCACTTAATTCTCACAACGACTATCTGAGATAAACCTTAATCTCCCCAGTTTACAGATGAAAAGACCAGCAAGTTTACACGTATTGCTCATGGGTTCATAGCCAATAAAGTGACAAAGCTCTAACTCATACCCAGTTCTGATGGACCCCAGAGCTCATGCTCTTAACCTGTTGTGCTGTCTCATTGACTGAAGAAAAAGAAAATGAAATCTGTAACTTGAATTAGGCTAATATCATTCCTTTCTTAAGCGTTTCTAGTATATATTTAATAAAAAAATGAGAATGGTTTGTAGTCAGTATCATAAGTATTCAAAGGTGAAGAGAACATAAGAGGTCAGCTAGTCCAGCTTTCTTGTTTTTCAAATAATAAAACAGTAGCCATGAGAGAGCACTTATTTTTAACCCAAGATCATACAACTTAAACCCATGCCTTCTGCTTTCTAGTCTAGGACAGTCTGCGTTATCTCTTGGCATCTTCAGTACTTTCTCAAGGGTGTTACCTGCAGCCAACCTCATTCCACATCATTGAATTGGCAGATTCAATGTTAATTTTTGGAACATATGTTAAAAATGAGGTCTTTGTAATAAGTTAAAATCAGGTTTTGGTTTTCCAATTGCATAGAAATTAATAAAATAAACAAAATTGCCTTTAGCTTCTGTCATGGATTGAATTCTGTCCCCCCAAAATATGTGTCAACTTGGTTAGGCCATGATTCCCAGTATTGTGTGGTTGTCCTCCATTTTGTGATTGTAAGTTTACATTAAAGAGGATTAGGGTGGGATTGTAACACTGTTACTAAGGTTGCATCCCAGATCCAATGTAAAGGGAGTTTCCCTGGGGTGTGGCCTGCACCGTCTTTTGTCTTACAAGAGATAAAAGGAAAGGGAAGCAAGCAGAGAGTTGGGGACGTCATACCACCAAGAAAGTAGTGCCAGGAGCAGAGCACATCCTTTGGACCTGGGGTTGCTGTGCGGAGAAGCTTCTAGTTCAGGGGAAGATTGATGACAAGGACTGTCCTCCAGAGCTGACAGAGAAAGCCTTCCCCTGGAGCTGATGCCCTGAATTTGGACTTCTAGCCTACTAGACTGTGAGAGAATAAATTTCTCTTTGTTGAAGCTATGTACTTGTGGTATTTCTGTTATAGCAGCACTAGATGACTAAGAGAGCGTCTTTTTAGAATAATATCTTATCATGGGTTTCATGGGCCTCTTCAGGACCCCCCAACCTTCTACTACTACACTTACTCTTTAAATAGCATTAATCACACTAAATTGTCTTTGGCTGTTTATTTATCTGTCTCCCTCACTAGATTCTGAGCTAGTGGTACATCCATATCCCTATTGCCTAGCATAGTGTGGGTCACAGAACGAAAATTTATTGACTCACTGAAGTGAAGTTGGGCCTAGGAGATGTGGCCAAAAGAGATCAACAGAGTGACTCATCTTCTAGTGTGTATGTGAGTGTGTGCGTGTGAGTGTGTTATTTGGAAGTTATTTAAGTCATCATCATCGCACACTTCCTGGCTCCACAAAGCCCTTCCCTTGACAAGTTGTTAGAAAATGACTGTGAGACTTTGGCAGTTTTTTCCTAAGCCTGAAAATATTAGGAGAATCCAGGTGGTCAAATTTACTGTAATCAGTGTTTCTCAGGGAACATTGTGGATGGATGAATACAGGCTGATTATACAGTAAATATTTAATTTTAGATTCTGATTATTTCATATTGACATTTCAGAGCAGTAAATATTTTTATGCTGGATTCAGCCTACACCGTGAAAATGGCTCCCTTAATGGCAGAGTCTACACATGTAATTGTATAATTTAATACTTTCATCGAAAATATTTCTACTTTTAAAAATCTTTTAGATTTGAAAAAAATAATTTATTATCTCAGAAGACCCAACCTTAGACTCTCTGTATCACAGACTAATTTGTCTTTCATTGGGAAAATGAAAGGCTTAATTTTCTGAAAATGACTGTTATGATTTGGATATTTTCTATCCTCCATTTCCAGTTAAACCCACATGGAAACAGTTATGAAAGAGTTAAAATAGAAACTTCACGATGAGATACTAAGTAGACAGCTTTTGCTGGAAAAATGTGGTTGGGACATTTAATACCAAGAGGCAGAAATAGCGTTAGAAGGTTTTTGAGGAAACATTAATGGAATACAAGGGAGGCTAGCTTTTAGAGCAAACCAGTTCAGAAGATTTAAAAAAATCTGTGTGCGTTGAGGGTGGGGAATGTATTTAAAGTCATCTGGTCTCTATAAACTATAAGTAATTCTGTCACAAGTATTCATAAGCATTTTATAGAAGGCATTCACAAAGCTCTTACCCTTTATAAGCCCAACACATCTAATAATTTCCAGTAATGTAAAAGACCCAAGAGGAGATATTGTGAGATATTATGATGTCATTTTACAGATAACCAAATTGAGGTTCAGAGAAGTAAATAATTGACCTAAATGGCACAAGTAGTAAGAGTTAATAAAGACTCTTTTTCCTTATTCTGAGCTTCCATTGGGAGCTCCATTAGTATTTCTTTAGTCTTCTTATACCACTCCTAGAGAGGTGGGACGATCCGTCTGATTGGTAAATAGGGACCGGCATTCTCTGTTCATCTCCACTTCTCCTCCTCTCACGAGAGTGAGTAGTCTTGTAGAAGGCTTGAGTTCTCCTCTATTCCACCATGCTGTCGGGCCTACCTGATGCAGTCATTGGCCTGTTTCTGGGATTCCACTGATAGGTCCACTTGGCTTATAGATTAAAGCCACATCCTATAACCTGTTCTTGATCATTAATATAGGTGATATTATGCCCTCCCTCTTTATTATTTTGTTTAATTTTTCAATATGTTCAGAACTCAGCAGGAGAAAGGAATGCTATTTCTTATAGCCTCTCTCTTGGAGTCCCCAAATGGAAATTAACAGAGTCGGGATTTAAATTCTCCAAAGAGCACGCTTTAAAATCACTACTTTAGTGGCAGTAAGAGTAATAATCACCAAATAGTCTGTAAGCACCCCTACATTTTCCAACCTCTTTTACATTAGTTTGGGGCCCTATAAGTAGTTCTGAGCAATGGCCTGTGAGCAAAAATCATATGTGTCATTGCCGGGTAATGATGGTTAAAAGTTGGTGTACCCTGTCATTATTCCCTTTCCCTGCTGCATCATATGCTGAGATGGTGGCATCACCATCTCCCTACAAGAAGTAAGGAGCCCAGAGATCCTGGATTCTCCAAGTGACCATATGGAATAGTCCTATTCTCTAAGCACATTTAACTTTGCATGAGCAAGAAAACAAACCTTTGATGTGTTAATCCGTTGGGATTTGGGGATTATTTTATTTCAACAGCATAGCTTAGTCAGTCTAATACATCTAACACAGCTCACAAGAAGGTGACTAAGAAAATAAAGGCCAATGTAAGTTCTAAATATGGACAAGGTGAACATAGGCTGACACAGAAACAGCACAGAAAATAAGGAAACTCTGCAGAGTCCTAATAAGGGAACAGTGCTGTCCCCGACTCATGGCGACCCTATGTGCAAGAGAACAAGATGTTATCTGGTTCTGTGCCATCCCCATGATCAGTTGTGGCTCAGACTGTTGTGATCCATAGAATTTTCAATAGCTGATTTTTCGAAGTAGATCATTAGGCCTTTCTTCCTAGTCTGTGTTAATCTGGAAGCTCCACTAAAACCTATTCAGCATCATTAGAAGCATGCAAGCCTCCACTGACGGACAAGTGGTGCCTGTGCATGAGGGGCATTGGCCGGAAATTGAACCCCAGTCTCCCACATGTAAGGTGGAAATCTACCACTAAACCAAGTGTCAAAGTAATCATTTCTTTAAGGGCTTCCCTAATACATTAGCAGTTATCATATACCTGTATTACTCCCCAAGTAAACACGAAGCTCTTTGAAGACAAGAATAATATCACAGCCATCTCTAGCCTCAGTGCCCAGCAGTTCCTGGGGCATGTCAATTTGTCAGAATATGGCTGTTGAGCAGAAGTGAAATGAAGCATTGGTAATGAATACCAGAGCTGCAGTGGAGTTATTATGTCTCTGTATTATTTGTAATTATCATTAGCATAAATTACACATCTATTCAGCATAAATACATACATATATTTATGCTTAAGTTAACTATTTAGTAAACTGAATATAGTTCATTATATAATAATCAGCCTTTTTATTTAAATAGGCATTTGTGTTTCAGAGGTCAGGTCCATCAATGTAATTAATTCAGATTGCCCAAGTAAGAGAGAGAAATAAAAGCTTTGTGCTTTGAAGATTCCTAACAGAAATATCCCAAACTTCAATGGCAGACAGAGAAATTTGGGGCTGGAAGGAACAGTCAGTCAAGCCTAAGGGAGTAGCACCCAGAGGTGGAGAACAGGACTTTGGAGAATACTAATTCTGTGTCTATAAGGACCAAAAGACCTCTTTAAAGTTTTAAAAAGTGAAGACATAACTTTGATGACTAAGGTGTATCTGACATAGCTATGGTATTTTGAATCGCCTCATATACCTGAGAAAGCTGGACAATGAAAACGGAGGAAAGAAGAAGAAACGATGCAACTGAATTGCGACATTGGCAAAGAATATTGAATATACCATGAACTGCCAGAAGAACAAACAAGTCAGTCTGAGAAGAAATATAACTAGAATGTGCCTAAGTGAGGATGGTGAGACTTCAGCTCAATTACTTTGGACTCGTCATTAGGAAAGACCAATCACTAGAAAAAAACATGTCTGATAAACTACAGGGTCAGTAAAAATGAAGGAAATCCTCAGTGAGTTAGACTGACAAAACAGTTGCGACACTGGACTCAAACACACCAATGATCATGAAGATGACACAGGATCGGGCAACATTTCATTCTGTTAAATGTAAGTTCACTGTGAGTCTGAGCCAACTCAATGGCAACAAACAACAACAAATAAGGACCAAGGGGTAAGAACTGGAGCCAGGGTTACTATTGAGGGCATCCTGTTGAAAGAGAATACTTAAGGAGTGAATGAGCTTATCGTGCTAGGAAACAAGTCAGCAAGACATTCCAATGTAGGCCAGGGAGGCGTGGTTATGGCCTGGAGAAGTAGTGTGGACAGATGACAAAGGACAAGCAGAGCTGTTGTGATGCTATGCTGGATGCTAGATGACCACCCACTAGGGCACCATGAGACAGTGAGGAGGACATGCTTACCATGAGCAGATACCAGGGCTCTTCCCATTTGGGAACAGAAGACCTTCTGTTAAGAACATTTAAGACCCAGTTTTCTTCAACAATCCAGAAGCAGGTAGGAGTGATGATGGATTTCATGCCAATTTGGCAAAAGTAGGTTCCAGATAGATTTAATTCAAATTGAACAAATGAAAACAAACAAACAAAAAAAAACATGATAGCTCTTATATACCAAAGTTATGGAAAAATTCATTCCTGTTTCATTTTTAAGGCAGTGTCCTAGACTCAGAGGTGGATTTCAAAGGAACAGTTAGCAAAGCCCTTACACTCAAGAACCCAACCATCTAGCTAGGAAAAGAATCAGTATCCAGTGAAAGATAATTATTGTCACAGTAATTCTTTGTCTCAAAGGAAAATCTGAAGTTCTAAGCTTACAGACAAGGCTGTTAATTATATGCCACCCAACGACATTTCTTGCATTTTCTACCATGATCTTCTTTGCAACTTCACATTCCAGCCACAGTGAACTTTTCACCAATTCCAAAGTATGCCATGTGCCTTTTGGCAGGTTTTAATGGCTGTTCCTTCTGCTTGGAATAGCTTTATCTTTGTTTGCCTAAGACATTTCTACTCAATCTTCAGGATCCAGTTCTGACGTCTCTTCCCTGATTCTCTTAAGGAGAATTGAGAGATAGAGACAGAGAGAAGGAGAGTGAATATTAATATTATCGAACTCATATTATGTGCTTATCACTGTGTCTCCTTTCCAAAGTGCAGGGCATAATGACGTCCTTCAGTGACCCTGACCACCTAAGTAGTATGCCATTATTTCCATTTCACAGAAAGGAGATCAAGGGTCTGAGAGGTGAGATAATGTATCCATAGGCACATAGTGGAGTTGGGATTTGAACCTAGGTCGGAGTGACTGGAAGGCCTGTGACATCTCCACTCTACATCCCTGCATCTCAACCTTTCTCCAGGCCTTCCTCTAGGCTGCAGCAACAGTACCTGGTGCACCCCACCTCGGTGACAGCAGGGTTCATACCACATGGCAATGATCTGTTTTCCCTGCTAAACTATGCAACAAAAGTACTCTTTTTAAATGTTAACTTGAGAGAATTCAAACAACCAACTAATAGATTATTGGAATTGGTAAGAGGCAGTCACATCAATTGTCATAGACACCAGAAAGCATGAAGAAATCCTTTGGGCTAGAAGGGTATGCATTCATAAATAAATAAATATACACATATATACATACATGGCACAGTGGTTAAGAGCCATGGCTGCTAACCAAAAGGACAACAGTTCAAATCTACCAGCTGCTCCTTGGAAACCCTATGGGGCAGTTCTTCTCTGTTCTATAGGGTTACTATGAGTATGAATTGACTTGACGGCAATGGGGCATATATATATAGACATAGATAGAGATAGAGAGAGAGAGAGGGAGATGCATTCAGTGCTCATTCTTTGCCAGGTATTGTTATTCATTGGGATCAAAGAAAGGGATAATATCTGCACCAGAAGAGCTCACAGTTGAGTAAAAGTAAAGCACACAATATTACTTTGCTTATTCACCCAGGTCATTTGATTGGAGTCTGGGATTGTAGGAATCAGATGAGCACAGTAGTTCTCAGCCTTGCCTACATGTTGGCATTATCTGGGAAACTTTAAAAATCACTGATGCCTGGGTTCCACTTCGAGACAGTTTGAATTAATTGGTTGGGGCATGGTCTGACCATCAAGATTTTTAAAAAGCTGGCCAGGTGATTCTGATGTGCATCCCAGATCAAAAATTAGTGGAGTAGGAAGCTAGAAAGGGAAGGACTCCAGGCTTAATGGGGAGAAGGGGAGAGAGAGGGAGAAGCAGGAGAACAAAGCGGGAACACATCTGAGCAACGTTTATTACCATTCTGCATTTAGCAGCATTTAATAAGTGCCCATATTGTGAGAGGCATTGCAGAGGACTTATTAATACAATTCAGAATGCATGCATTAAGAACTAAAATAAACAACATAGAAATCAATTACCGATGTTTATATGGCACATGTCTTTCAAGAGGCTGTAAGTACTAGAAAGACATTCTCTTAATAAGCTCCCATCATCTCTGCCAGGTAGGGGGCAGGTTAGGCTTTTATTGAATGATGCAATATTGAAGTACATGCTTTGCTTGAATCAGTAACTTATTGTACTATAATCTATGGGGACTAGCTATGCACTCAACATCGTACGAGATGTAACTCAGTATAGCAGAGGAATGCCCCTAGAGATGAGACCTCAGGAGACAGGCTGGGAAAAAAGACCTGGAGGGAGGCTCGAGGATCTCTTTAGAGGGAAAATGGAAGCAATAAAGTAGTAATGATCTTATCATTATTATTAGTCCTCCTCCTCTTATTATTCAGCCTTACCATACCAGGTATCTTGCTCAGTGTTTTCCATGTATCATCTTTAATAGCCATCCTATGAGCCTGAAATTATCCCCATTTTATAGAGAAAGAACATGTTGCACAGAGAAGTTATGCAACTTGCTCAAAGTCAAACAGCTCCCAAGTGGCCAAATTAGGTCTTGAATCTAGGTCTAATCTGAATGGGACCACAGCCCAATCTCTTAGTCATAGGCATTCTCTTGAGGGATGGTAAGGTGGGGAGACAAGTTGGTGAGGATGAAGTAAATAAACTAAGATCCTCTCCATTCTTTGAAATCAGAAAAGGTTCCTCAGGTAGTTGACAGAGATTTTTTAAGAATGATTAGGCAGCTGATAGCTAAAGGCACCCAATAACTGCTTAATGGGCTGCAGACTTCATAACAAGGACTGTGGAAGGGAATTCAAGTGGAAGCACAGGGGAGGCACTTTATCATTTTTAGTCATCACAAGAGCACTGCCGATGGTCTTCAGGCCAGAGTCGTGGAGATAGGATGGGGAGAAAAGAGTGGCTACCATATACCAAACACTGAATTAATGTTAAAATTTGTATTCTTATTATTTCTACTTCTTCATCTAGTGTTTTGCTAGTAGTTCTTGTGAGCCATGTGTTGGGTTCAACACGCACATACACATACACACACACACATTTGTTTCGTATATTATCAGCACTATATATAAAAAGAAAATGGGAGAGTCATATAATTTTCAGTCTAAGCCTTTGGGAATAGCAACAGGAAATGGGATAAACCCAACATCAGCCATCTCCCTCATTTTTGAAGTTTAAGAAACTATTTATTGGCACTAAACATGGGCCAGGCACTATACTAATTGCCTTAAATATATTATCTCATTAGTCAACCCAATAACCCCAAGAGGTTGGTACTGTTAGTAGCTTTGATTTACAGATGAAGAAACTTAATCTTCAAGAGTTAAATTGACTCAATTAAAGTCACACAGCTAGTAGGTAGTAGAATGGGGATTAGAACCCAGCTCTTCCTGACTCCAAAGTCCACACCCTTAGCCACTATGCTATGATGGAAATGGTAATGTGGTCATTGTCGTATTTCCACATGCATTGAAAGTCTTATGGGCTTTCATTTTCTGTAGATTCAATGTGAGAAAATAGCATCCTATGGCAGCCACAAAAGAAAATTTTGGTTATGCAATGGTATTAGGATCTAGGACAAGAAAGAGAAGAATTGTGGAGTATTCACAATAGCTGGTTTCCTGTTGGGTATTGTGCTTTTAGCTTTGAGTATGCATTTTTAGAAGGATGTCGTATTAGTTTCCTACTGCTGCTGCAACAAGTTACTACAAATTTGGTGGCTTAAAACAACACAAATTTATTATCTCACAGTTTGTAGGTCAGAAGTCTGGCATGGGTCTCACTACACCAAAACCAAGGTGTCAGCAGGGCTGTGTTCATTTTTTAGAGGCTCCAGGGGAGAATCAGTTTCCTTTCCTTTTTCAGTTTCTAGAGGCCACCTGCATTCCTTGGCTTGTGGCTCCCTACCTCCATCTTCAAAGCCAGCAATGACAGTCTGAGTCCTTTTCACAATGTATCATTCCAAAGACCTGTTTACAATGTCATATCTCCTTCTCTGATTCGTCTTAAGCATCCCTCTTCCACTTTTAAGAACCTTTATGATTACACTGGGCTCAGGATAATCTCACTATTTTAAGGTCAGCTGATTAGCAACCTTAATTCCATCTGCAACTTACATTGCCTTTTGCCATGTAATGTAATGTATTTCCAAATTCCTGGGATTAGGATGTGGACATCTTTGGGGGACCATTTTTCTGCCTACCACAGGTATTGGCAAACTAAACCACAAGCCTGAATAATTCCAAAAAAGCAAAGAGATGGTTGAAAAAAATTCTATAGTACAGAAAGGTTTATAGCGAAAAGCAACAGTTCCCTACCTACTCCTTTCCACAGTCCCACTCTCCAAAAGTAACTGGTTCTAACCTTTTTTTGGTGAAGGGTCTTTCTGCTGGTTACTTCCATACTTCTAAAGTAAATGCTTATCAGGTTCTTAATGTTGTCTCTCTATATTGTGGCTGTATCTTTCATTTTATTATTGCCAGCTTTCCTCAAGTATCTGATCAGCCTGTGTTGTCTACATTCCTGCAGTGATGAAGATATTAGGAGATGTGATTCAGAAACTGTGGTCTTTATTCAGGAAAAATAAAAGGAGAGGCATCTGGTCCAATATGGTAGGAAGAGAACAGGTATTGATCTCTTCTTCTTGCTACTACATTAAAAATATAGTGAAAAGATAAAAAGGGTATAAACTCAAAACTATGTAGGACACAGAAAGGGAACCATCAGTAGATTTCAAAAGTTCTCTGAAAACCAGAGAGAACTGAGGATTGATTAGTGGTGAATGAAGAAAGGCAATCATAGCCTAGAAGACACTCAGAGCTCACCTTGACTGCTGAATTCTCAAGAGTTTCCATACTTGGAAAAGTAAGTGTGACGGAAGATGTGGAGTAAGATGTAGGATGAAAACAAGATTAATTAGATGACTGTAGATGGAACAGCTCAAACTTCACACTGAATAGCCAGCAGCCAGGCATCTGCCCCCAGTCAGGCCCCTGTTTAGCTGTCCAAGCAATACCTGCCAGACTACAAGCCCCACCCACCTCCTCAGAGCCCGTGCTCTCTTTTTAATGTCTCATTCAGAAACAGGGGTAGACAATAGAAGGATGATCAGATATTTGAGGAATTCTGGCAACAATAAAGTGAAAGATACAGCCACAAAAATATAAAGATGGGGGAAACACAGAGAGACATTCAGGAACCAGAAGAGAAATTTAAAAATAAAATCTAATTAGTTTCCTTTAAGACACTCGAGGAGATATTGCAACCATAAAACAAAAGCAGATGCACTTTTTATAAAAAGGGTAAAAATAAGAACCAATTCTTGGAAATTAAAAATGTGATTGCCAATAAAACAATAAAAGAAAAAGAGAATCTATAGAAAAGTAGGAAAACAAGGTTAAGAATAACACAAAACATTCTAACGGAAAATGAGTCCCAACTTAAAATTCTTACTCAGCTGATTAAAAGTGAAGGCAGATTTAGAACAAGCAAGGACTCAGGAAGTTCACCTACCTTGCTTAGGAAGCTGTCTTGCAAAATGAAGCGGTAAACCAAAAAAGAGAATGGCATGAGATTCATAAAACAGACAACCCAACTTGAGGAATTCCTAGGACAATAGCTAGGAAGTTGTCCAGACTGGATCAGAAGCTTAGGTCCTAGGAAGGAGGACACCAGGTAAAAACTAGGTGGTTGGGGAGGGGCTGAAAGATTAAATAATATCATTTAGAGCATGGGAAATGCTGGTACTGTAAGAAGGGCAATTATTTGAGTGTGAAAAAGGAGATTCCATTTAAACCTGATGTTAAAGTCTTTCTTCTAACCTGGGCACAGCACTTGGCTCTGCTGAGAACATTACATACTGATAATAATTCAAATTCTCTGATTAGTTTTTAAGTTTTGGGGAAAAAAAAAACTAGTGATAATTCACTGAAGACTTAGATATAGTTGCAGAACAGAAAACAGATGCCATCAATTTTGGATGCAGGGGAGAAATGAGGATGAGAGGGTGAGATCAATAATGGCATGGTCTTACAAATCTGGGAATCAAGAGAGGTTGGCTATGGGTGATGGGACAGAAAATGGGTGTTAAATGTACTGCCAGGGCGTTAAATGTGCTGCTAGAAGTGAACCAAGGAAGAACTGAGAATATATATTGGTGGTTGAGTTATGAAAAGGAGCCCTGGTGGCACAGTGGTTAAAGCGCTTGGCTGCTAACCAAAGGTTGGCAGTTTGAACTCACTAGCTGTTCTGTGGGAGAAAGATGTGGCTGTCTGCTTCCTTGAAGATTCATAGCCTTGGAAAGAAACTCTATGGGGTAGTTCTACTCTGTCCTATAGGGTCGCTACATATTGGAATCAACTGCATAGCAGTGGGTTTGGTTTTGGCTTAGGGGTTTATGAAATGGATTATTTCTTCACTGATCATTGCAGGACTCCATTGACAAAATAGAGAGACAACAATTAAGAACTTGAGAAGCACTTAATTTAGAGATATGAGATAAGCTGCAGAAAGACTCCCCACCTCGCCCTAAGAAAAGGTTAAAACTAGTTACCTCTGAGACGTGCTACTGGGGGAAGGAAAATAGGTAGAGATTTGCTGCTTTTCATTGTAAGCTTTTCTGTACTACAGGACTTTTAACCATGTGCATGTATTATTTTAATAAGATAAAAAATACTAAAAGTCTTTTATTATGGAAAATATCAAGTATATATATATTTCAAGTATATATATATCAGAAGAGTGCAGTGACCCTTATTATCCAGCATCAGCAATGATCAACTCATGGTCAATTTTGTTTCATCTACTTTCTCCATATTATTTTGAAGCAAATCTTACACATCATATTATTTATCCCAAAATATTTTAGTGTGTATATCTAAAAAATAAAGATTCCTTTTTTCATTCAAGCATAAACTATTATCAGACTTTTAAAATTAAAAAAAAAATTCTTAATACCAACAAATACCCAGTTAATGTACAAATTTCCCTTTTTTTTGACAGGTAAATTATTTTTGTTTTCACTACTATATATAAAGGCTATTGCATAAAAAAGGAGCCAATTTGTCTGTATGGCTGCAGAGGGCTGAACTAGAGAAAAGTTTTCAGCAAAATATTCAGAAGGACTTTCCAGTCAAGAGAACTGTCTGCTGTAATGTGTTGTGTGGGAGCTTGTGAGTCCATGTCCCTCTAAGAAGGAAAATAGAAACTGAGTGATTAGATGTCTTGGATGGGAGATTTTTCTATCCAAAACCCATTGCTGTGGAATCGATTCTGATTCAAAGCGATCCTATAGGACAGAGTCGAACTGCCCCATAAGGTTTCCAAGGTTGTAAACTTTACGAAGCAGATGCCACATCTTTCTCCCGTGGAGCGGCTGGTGGATTCGAACTGCCAACCTTTTGGTTTGCAGCCAAGTGCTCCCACTGTGCTACTAGGGCTCTGATTTTTCTATAATCCCTAATAATTCACATTTATTAACTCCCAAGGCATTGCAAATTCACAGAAATCCCTAATACCTACAATTTTAGACCACGTAGTCAGAAATCTTTTTCGTTTTCTCCTCCTTCTTTAATGACTCCCCATGTATTTCACAAGAAGCCCTGGTGGTGCAAGGTTAAGTGCTTGGCTGCTAACCTGAAGGTGGACAGTTAGAACTCACCCAGTGGCTCCGGGGACAAAGACCTGGTGATTTGCTTCCATAAAACTTACAGTTGAGAAAACTCTGTGGGGCAGTTCTACTCTGTCATACAGGGTCCTTGTGATTTGGAATCAACTTGACAGCACTGAACAACGATTAACAGCAGTACGTACTTCACAGGCTTCACATTTTCCCAAGGCTCTGCATTGCCTTTAGAAGCTCTAACTTCCCACAAAACTGTAAATTACATGAGGTCAGAGACCTTGTCTGCTTCATTGTTGAATAACCGAAATCTAGCAGATGCTTGTTGTAGAGCCAGTTGCCCAGGAAACAAACCTGAGACCCTGAGGTCTGCAAGCAAGTGGAACAATACCTGTGAAAGAGTGTGAATGGAAGTTGAACTGAGATGCAGTTACAAGAGATGCCTCAGCTGATCCTATAGGGAGCTCTGGGGTTGCAATAACCTTTTATAGTTGTCCCAATTTTAGGCAAAGGGTTAGGTCTTTGTGTTCTACCCCACATCAACCAGTCATTGAATACATACAAGCTGCCTATTAAGGCAGATGTGCAACCGTGGGCAGGACAACTCCCTTGTGCCAAAGGCAGTTCTTAGAGGGTTGTCTGCTGCCAACACTTTTAGCACCTGGCATGACTCAGTATTCCCTACGGACTTGCCTAACTAAACTGTGGAGCCCTGGTGGCACAGCGGTTAAGAGCTCGGCTGCTAATCAAAAGGTCGGCAATTCAAATCTACCAGCCGCTCCTTGGAACCCTATGGGGCAGTTATATTCTGTCCTGTAGGGTTGCTATAAGACGGAAGTGACTCGACGGCAACAGGTTTGGTTTGGTTTTAACTGACTGCATTGCCAGAGCTAATCGTATTGCGGCATAATGATCTTCACATCCTTCTTTGAATATGTGTGTTTGTTTTTTGTTTTTTTTTTAAACTTCTTTAGGCATTTACATACTTTAGGCTGCCTACCTGGCATGCATCTCCTTTCTTATCATCCTGAAATTTCTAGAGCACAATTTCTGGTTGTGATTCTCGAATTCTCTGGCTAATTTATCATAATGATACAACATATGCTCTTTTTTTGAGACACTTTATAACTCTTGAAAATTCAGTGGGTAAACGCCAACAAGTTAACAGCAATAAAAGTCAAGGAAAGAAGTTCCTCCTCTTGTTTTGAGACTCCTAACCAAAAGTCATTTTCTCTGTGCTATCTTACTGCACTCTCATAGGCAGAGTTAATGTTTGCCAACTATAGCATCTACATACT
The DNA here is from genome assembly GCF_000243295.1 of Trichechus manatus latirostris. Classification (NCBI taxonomy): domain Eukaryota; kingdom Metazoa; phylum Chordata; class Mammalia; order Sirenia; family Trichechidae; genus Trichechus; species Trichechus manatus. The sequence goes on from NW_004443939.1 coordinate 2,997,088, forward strand.
ACATACAATTATCTTGTAGTGAGTCTGTCTTCCTTGCTAAGCTGCAAATTCCTCAAGCCATAGCGTGTTCATTTGCTTCCCCTGTGCCTAGCATTGTTCCTGGCACATAGTAGATGCTCAATAAAGGTCTGTCAAGTGAATGAATGAATGAATGAATTGGAATTTGGAATCATCCTTATGGCATGAATTTCATTATTCCTACTATTTCCCTGACACTTCATAATTGTTGTTAATGTGGCTCACAAGCAGAACTTGGAAATAAACATCAGGATAACAAGCCTGCCTTGTATAGTTCACCAAATCAGCACAATAAGTTCATGTTTTAAACAAAAAGGGTGGGGTGGAGCACAACTGCTGCTAAAGCTCTATTGCAATCAATTTTAATTAGCATTGCTCATTGTAAGAAATGATAAGGTATCAGTCAATGTAATTGCCAGTGTTGACAATTAGTCAAAGTCATTAACATCTCAAGACCTAGGATAATACAGACTTACTGAATTTTAAAGATTTGAAAAAAGTAGGGAGGAGTTGTTATGAAATG
>NW_004443939.1:2999146-2999829 GCF_000243295.1 Trichechus manatus latirostris
TAGTGGTTAAGTTCTATGGCTGCTAACCAAAGGGTCAGCAGTTTGAATCTGCCAGGTGCTCCTTGGAAACTCTGTGGGGTGGTTCTACTCTGTTCTGTAGGGTTGCTATGAGTCAAAATCAACTCGACGGCAATGAGGTTTTTTTTTAAATCTGTGCCCTTAGCTGTCATCATGGTACTTTCTCAAATACAACAATTCTCTTACTAATACATCAACAATTTTAATACAAATAACAAAAACTTTGACTACATCATTTTGTGTGTTTCCATCTCCCAGGACAGAGAACAAATTCCTTTGCTTATTGAAACTTAAAATCCTTCCCCAACCTGACCACTGCCTGCTTCACCAGCCTTATCTCCAGCTATTCCATTCCTCTCACCCTTTGTTGTACATACTATGAATTTTTATGCATCCCCTTTGCTCATACAACGGTAATTATCCTTTTACATTTTAAGGAATAATTCAAAGAGTATAGCTCCTTCAAGAAGTCATTTCTACCCTCCTCCCAATTTGGCAGAATCATTCAAATTCTTATGTTTTTCTCTAATACTTTGCCTCTGTCTCTATGTTGGCACTTACAGAAAGATTTTCCTTTCTTCATTATGTATCCTACTTTGCAATAGTCTGAGCTCCTTGAGGACATGGACCACATCTTAGTCATCTCTGTGTGACCAGAATTTAGA
>NW_004443939.1:3005296-3007233 GCF_000243295.1 Trichechus manatus latirostris
GTTTAGTCTGTGTACATATATTTTGATTACTGATAAATATGGGTTTGTTTCAACAGTTTGTATTTTCTATTTACTCTGCATTAAAAAATATTTTCTCCTTTTATGTTTTCTATAGGATTGATCAAGTTTTCTTTATTTTTCACTTTTCTCTCTACCAGCTTAGAAGATATTCATTTTTATTCTTTTAATAATGATATTTGACTTAAAATCTAAAGTTAATTTAAAAAATACTACTTCCTCCTACAACAACAAAAAATCCTTACACCAATTTTAACTCATATCTTACTTGTTGCTTTTGTCTAGTACTGTAGGTTTACCTTGTTTTTAAATTCACAAATTAGTAATTATTTGTTTATTAGCTATCTCCACTGCTAGAACTATGACACTGCTGTGTCCCCCTTTACAACAGTGATTAACACATAGTAGTTAGCACGTATTTATGAACTGATGACAAAAAACATTGCTATTTTTTCTTTACAACTAATGCTTGTTTAGATTTACTCATGTTTGTCAGTATACTTTCTCCCCATTTATTCTTGCTTCTTAACTCTTTCATGATTTGATTTTTTTTCAAAAATACATCTTAATAATACTTAAATTTATTAGTAAACTTCCGCTGCCTTTTGCCTGCAAATTTGTTTTAGCTATGGTTTTGAATAATAGTTTAGCTGAATTCTAAACTGATAATCATGTTTTCTCAGAGCTCTGAAGATATTACTCTTTTGCCTTTATCATTGCTTTTGGTAAGTTTGTTGTTGTTAATTGTCATTTTTCATAGATATTTTGTCTTTTCTCTCTGGTCACTTTTAAGATCTACTCTTAGTCTGTGGTGGTATATTTCTCTACATTTTTAACTGTTTATTTTGGAATAATTATATAGTCACACAAAGTTGCAAAAAGAGTACAGAGGAGCCCCATGTACCCTTAATTCAGTTTCTCCCAAGGATTACACGTGATAACAAAACCAGGAAATTGACATTGGTGCAATGTGTGTATATAGAGTCCGTGCCATTTTATCACACGTGTAGATTTGTGAAAAAACAAGCCCAATCAAGATACAGAACTATTCCATCACCACAAAGATCCTATTCACGCTAGCCTCGTACAGTCATACCCACTCTCCTCCCTACTACTTTCCTAATTCCTGGCAACCACTAATCTTTTCTCTATCTCTATAGTTTTGTCACTTTGAAAATGTTATATAAATGGAATCACATAGTACATGACCCTTTGAAATTATATTTTTTAACCTAGCATAATTTGAGATACATTTAAATTATTACATGTATTAATAGTTCACACCTTTTTATTGCTGAGTAGTATTCCATGGCATGGATGTACCACAGTTTGTTAACTATTCACCTACTGAAGGACAATTTAATTATTTCCAGTTTTGGGCTATTAAAGTAAAGCTTTTGTAAAACATTCATGCACATGTTTTCGTGTGGATATACATTTTGTTTTATCTGCGAATAAATGCCCAGGAGTGTGACTGTTGGTTAAATGATAAGAGCATGTTTAGTTTTATTAGAAACTGACCAACTGTTTTCTAGACTTTATATATAATTTTACATTTGGACTACCATGTGTCTTGGTATAAATTTCTGTTTTACATATTTCTATGTTTTCTGATTATGAGGATTCATTTAGTTTCATCAACTTTGGAAATTTTTCAGCCATTAGCTCTTTGGGTATTTTTTTCCCCTCATTCTTCCTTTTTTTTTCTTCCCCCTCCTGGAAATCCCATTAAATGTAAATTGAGAGTTTTGTTGTCTTCTGCAAATCTATGGAACTCTTAATATTTTTTAATTCGTTATTTCTCTTTGCTGAATTTCAGGTATTTCTGTATTCCAGTTCATTAATTATATCTTCAACAATGTCTAAACTACAATTTAACCCATTAATTGAGTTTGTTTATTTTAATGACCCCATCTTTC
>NW_004443939.1:3009109-3013084 GCF_000243295.1 Trichechus manatus latirostris
ACAACCCTGGGCTGCCCATGGGAGTGTGTGAATATCATTTGTCATGTGTATTAGGAAGGAAAAGCGATTGAAAACCACTAACCTAACCCAGCACATTCATTTTACAGATGCAGAAACTAAGCCCGGGGAGATTTCTCAGCAGCAGTTAGTGGCTAAGATGGGATTTGAATTCAGGTCCTCTGACTTATAGTCTAGTATACTTTCTACTGTACCATAATGAAAAGTGAATATTTTAATTATATCTAAATGGAAGACAGAGTGCCACTTGGTTATTTCCAGAATTCACATGTTTGTAGCTGCATTGAAGCATGCCCTCTTTCGATCAGATTAAAGCTGACAGAGATGAAACAGTTTTGGGCAGATATCCTTGGGTTGGCTCCAGGGTCTCTAATCTGCATTTCATCATGATACAAGCACATGTTCCCATCATTGGTACACCGTCTGTATCAGGCGGCATGTTAATCACATGCTAACCCAATTTCCTCTATGAATTTATTACTTACTCTTCATTTAAGTTCACGAAACCTAATATGAGTCCAAAATAAGCATAACAGCCTTAACAAGAAGATCTTGGCTCAAGAATGATGCCTACTAGGCAACATATCCCAAAGATGAAACCTTAGGAACAGTGGGAGAAACATAAGTCTTGTAACAATTTCTTGGGGACTCTCTACAAAAGATTACTATAATGAAAAATTTTGTTAGATTACACGGTAGAATTTGAAATACACGGGGAAGTCATGTTTGGCAGTAAAATACAGGCCTTGTTTTAACATTGTGCAGTTCAGTTGTAGCGCACTAATGCACTACTTCCAAAATGAGAGGTGTGGCCTTCAGAAAAGAGGGGAAGATGCTCGAGTGCATGGAGGGCAAATGGATGCTATAATGGGAAGGCATTTTGGAAGCAAAGTCGAAATGCAAATTGGTTGTTAAGAAGCTATTCAGATCCATCTGGTGGCTGCATGTGATGAATGCGAGAAATCCCATCAATGGATATGCATACTGGCAATGGCAAATGAAAGTAAAATAGAACAAGGCAGGCCACCAGAGTGTGGATGTTGGACGAAAACCCTCTTGCAAACGTGCAGCAAACACTCATCACATGTTTTAGCTAGTCATCATGAAAGGAAAGTAGTTCTTTTAGATTAAAAAAAGAAGTCAGATGAAGAAGTGTCAGGGACGTTATAATTCCTTTACATTACCGAGGAGGAAAATGTCTCTTTGCTTCCTGAACTTCCAGATTGTCTGTCTACATTCATTTATTCATTCATTCCACCTACAACTGTTCCTGAGCACCTGCCATATGCCAGGCACAGTCTTAGGCACTTGGGATACAAAGATTAGATAGAACTATATCCCAGCTCTCAAGGAACTCGAAGTATGTATGGTGGGAGAAGCAGACCCTAAACAAATACAATAAAGTTTTTGTGATGGCTAAGATTGTGTGTCATCTTGGCTGGTCCATGATTCTCAGTGTTTATATGTGATTACTCCCATGATTGAATATGCTGTGAGTAGCCAATCAGATGAAAGAGAGTTTCCTTGGGGGTGTGGCCTGCATCTGAATATAAGCAGACGTTCTGGCTTTTTGCTCACTCTGGATCCTGCAGCTGCCTCCTGTTGTCTCACTTCCAGTTCTTGGGACTTGAGCTCTCAGGTTATCTGCCGAACTTGGGATTTGTCGACTTTCACAGCCTGTGAGTGGAAGCCCTGCTCTCCAACCTGCCAGTCTTGGGCTCGCCAGCTTCTACGGCTGTGTGAATCGGGAGAGGCCTCTACCCTGATCCACGGACTTGAGACGTTCTAACCTCTACAATCACGTGAGCTGTTTCCTTGACATAAATCTCTCTCTATATATTTATACACTTTACTGGTTTTGCTTCTCTATCGATCCCAGCCTAAAACAGTTATACAGATAAGAACTAAGCTATATCCAGTATTAGTTATGCCTTTACTACCTGCCAGCTACTGTTTAAAGTAATTTACATATATTGTCTCATTTAATCCTCACAAGTACCGTTATCAGGTAAGAATAATAGTTGTTCCTATTTTACAGATGAGAAAAATCAAGGTACAGAGAGGTTAAATAACTTGTCCAAAGTCACACAGCTAGTAAATGTCAGTTGGGATGTGAACCCAGGAAGTCAGGATTTAGAACTCAAGCTCTAAAACACAATGATATGCTCTTTGTCAGACTAAAAAGATAATGTGAAGTAACAGAGGGGAAAGCCACTTATCTACATTATGGGTGGAACAGAGTCAGGATAATGAAAGGGGGATAATTCAGGAAGGCTTTGCTGAGGAAAAGACTCTTGAGCAGGGTCTTGAAGATAATCTGGAGGAGCATAGCATGGGGGCAAATGGGCAGAGGAGATAGCATGAGCAAAGTCACTGATCCCTGAAGCCAAATCACATATCTGTTCCTGGAACCCCAGGAAGCCACATATGACTGCACCTTGATTTGAAGAGGTAAGTATTGGGGGATGACACTAGAGAAGAAGTTAGGGGTAAAAGGGACCAGATGAGAAAGGACTCAAGAATCCCAAGTTTATTCCCAGGGCAAAGGAGAGCCACTGAAGCGTACTAAGCAAGACAGAGTCTAGATTAAATACGCATTTAAGAAGAAGTACTCAACTGCAGTGTGGAACTGTGATTGAGGAGGAGCAGACTCAAACAAAGAACAGTTAGAAGACCTTTATAAATAATTGGGAGTGGGGTGGGGAAAATAAAGATGGGTGATGTCATCTTAACTGAGAAGGAATGCAGGAAATGGAAGGATTAAATTTCAGGGTAACTGTCAAGCTTCCATTCCATTTTGCTTCAAATTCTTAAACTTTGTTGAAGCCCAGAAGAATTTTTTTTTGTAGGCCAGAAAAAAAATGCAATTTTGAAGAAACAGACACGGCTTCATGGGAATTTTTCTTTCTACAGGCCTTCCTGAGTGGAATGCAGTGATCAGTTGTGTCTGGCTTGATTACCTTGTACCTAAAAGATACCTTCTAATCAATACTTTAAAAAAACAGTATCAAGGCTTAAAATGTAATTGGATCATTTAAAGTCAGGGATATTTCTTAGCAAAAAACCTTCCAAATGTTATCAACATACTCAGTCATAGTTCTATGCAGTCTTAGGTAGGAAATGATTCAAATCTCCCAAGTTTTTCGTGATTGAAATATTCAATCAGATAACACCAGGGTGAGAATAATGAAGCCTTGAGAGGATGTGTTTCATCAAGTAGAAAATTATTTTAAAGGCGTTCTTAAAGATGCAAAAGTGACTGTGAAAAAATACTGACTTCCTGCCAAAGAGGATTATTCTAGCCCATCAGAAAGAGAAAAAAGAAAAAAAGACGACACCTGTTGGCAGTTTAATGCTAATATGAATTCCGTTTTCAGGCTGGAAATTATGCATCAACAAAAATATAAATATAATTTTTTTCACAGCTGTGGAAGTGAAAAAACATATGTTCAGAAATTAGAGATGACTATTATCCATTATGCAAAATTTCCACGGCCAGTGAGTGAATCCAATGCTGGAATTAGAAATGTACAATGCTTTTTAATTAATTTAATGTACATTGTTGGCTGAATGAAATGCCATAAATAATTTACAATATTGAAAATTCTTCCTTGTTCTCCATAAAAACTGCTCTGCTGATCACAGGGGCCAGCACGGCTGCTAATTTCCTGGGTTTCCCCCAGAGACAACTGAAGTGGGGTTAGTGGAGTTGAAAGAAGCCATAAGCCAGAGGCAGGTGGGCCAGGCCACCACCAACACTTCCTCCCAAATTCAGATCTGACTTCCTAGCAAGATCCTCAGTTGGCTAATGAATATGAAATACCACACAGGCTGCTTGTTCTGAAGTTAATGGAGACCAAGAATGCAGAATTACTTTAATAAGAACTATTTTCTACATGCTTGGAAGTATGATACATGGAGAGCACACATGTGTGCAAGAGAGATATCTGCCATCAC
>NW_004443939.1:3013732-3018929 GCF_000243295.1 Trichechus manatus latirostris
CCTAAATTGGTTAACTAAAACAGTAACAAAAAACGATAAAACTAAAAATACCAAGAGGAATGACTGTTTACTAAGCCCTTATTATGAGCACTTATTATTGGGAGCACACTGTGCTAAGTACTCTCTGTGCATTATTCCATCCAATCTTCAAAGCAATCTTACAGCACGGGCTCCACTACACAGATGAAGAAATCAGTGCTCAGATTTAAGATTACAGAGGTGGTGAATGGACAAAGTGGGAATTGCTGACTCTGGCACCCTAGCCTTTAACCACTGCTGCATACTGCCAGTAACAATAACAGGGAAATGTTACAGAGCTTTGCTTGCATCTGGACATGAAGGCACTGTGGTATAAGGGAAAGATCATGAGGCTTACAGTCAGACAGACCTGGGCATTTATCTTAGCTCTGCCACGTGGTACTTGTGTAACTTTGGGATCTCCAGGACTGTTTCCTCATCTGTAAAATGGGAATATCAATATTTACCTAATTGGGTTGTACTGAGGCATTAATAAGGTAATATTAAATGCCTGGTACAATGCCTGCCACATAGCATATGAATATGTGCTATTTTCTTTCCTCTCTCCCTCCCTCCTTTCCTGTAATCTCATTTCTTTCAGATTTTGACGAATTTCTTTCCAGTTTTCTGCTTGTTCTATTAGTGTCCAATGCTTGTCTATAGAGATTTCAAGCTTTTAAAGGTTATCATTTGTTCAAAGTAGGGAAGTCACCCACCCACTCTTGAAACACCCCCTCGAATCCAATACTTGTACTGATCCTGGGTCAGGCTTAGAGGATGTTGATTAGCATATGTCATCTCCCTTGAAGGGAAAGAAAGTTCAAGATAGGCATTTGCAAATTGTAGTCCTTCATTACCCTGTCTGCTAATATTGACGTTACAATTTTCTAGTCAACTTTTCACCCACCCAGTCCTCTCTCAGCTCTTCACTTCTGATCTGCAGCCAACCCTCTCCTCCCATGCAGCTTCCTCAAGGAACTCCACCTTGTCAGATGTGGCCAGCTGTGGCCTGTGATGCCATAAGCAAAAAATAGGCTCTCAGAAGGAGGAAAAGGTTGATGATTGACCTGAGCCTGCCAGTCAGACATCACATCCTACAATCTATGCAGTTGCCTCCTGGTGTTCAGAACTGCAGCATCTTTGGACTTAGAATTTTCTTCAGGGGCAGAGAAGTAGATATAAACAACAGTGGACTTGGAATCGGAAGGAAAGGTAGATCTCATATATAAGAATGTACTATGTACCAGGCTCTTAATTTTACACACACACACACACACACACACACACACACACTCAGTAGTTAACACTTACTATGCACAAGTACTATTTCAACTGCTTTTAAAGTATTAACTCATTTAATTCTCACAACTCTTTGAGATAGGTACCATTAACACCTTCATTTTAAAAATGAGGAAACAGTTCAGAGAGCTTGAGTCATCTGCCCAAGGCTACATGTCTAGTAAGTAAGTGAGAGAGGTAGGATTTGAGCCTAGGCAATCTGGGTCCTGAATCCAGGCTCTTAGCCATTATCTTATGCTGCCTCTTGGTAGACAGGCAGCAGAAACCTTGTAGAAAATGTGATTAGAACGAGTAGCTGTTCACTTTCAACATAAAAGAGTAGGTATATTAGAGGGTAGCCCGTAGCCATGAGCATTTAGAGAGCTGCGGGCATTTGTCAGTATAATTTATAGAAGGAAAGTAGAGTGTTGATTAATCTGGCCAACTGTTTAAGGGGTGGGCTGCTAAAATATCTTCTTCTGTATTGTTTTTATTCCCTGTATATAGATGAAGAAATCAAATACAAAGAGAATATATAACTTCCCCCAGGTCATGCAGGACATAAAGGTAGATTCTAAATCAAAACTATTCGGTCTCTTAGCCCAGCATCATTGAAGGCTTAACTTCTCTATGGCATCAGGACTCCCAAAACAAGATCATCTGTTGGCAGTCTTTATATGCAGAATTTCTAGAACCAACTTTGCCTTCCCAAGACATAGTCACTGTCACCATTTCTCATCAGTATTGTCTCAAACTAATAGGCATAACATCCAAAAAGCAGGGAGTAGTTTACACTTTATGCAGACCTGAGAGCAATGAGCATGCTTTACACAGACTAGGTACTGAAAGCATACATGTTGAGTCAGTGAATTGAGCTGGTGATAAGCTCTAGCTTCATGATAAAAACAAAAAAACCAAAACAATTGCCGTCAAGTTGATTCCCACTCATGGCAATCCCATGTGTGTCAGAGTAGAACTGTGCTCCGTAGGGTTTTCAATGACTGATTTTTCAGAAGGAGATCATCAGGACTTTCTTCTGAGGTGCCTCTGGGTGAACTGGAGCCTTTCAGTTGGCAGCAAGGTATATTAACCATTTGCACCACCCAGGGACTCCAGCTTCATGATAAAGGCTGAAAAGATGCAGTGTTATTGACGGAAACAAACTCCAGAGAGGTATGGGGCAAACAGTTATTTCAGTAGCCCAACAGTGGCAAATACTTGGAATATATCGTACCACTTCCCTCCCCTGTGTCCTTAAAAGGCCTGGATAATCAATACAGTACAGTCAGCATTACTTGAACTCAGTGCCCTCTCAGAATTTTCAACACGGTATCCCCAGCAACCACTAACCACTGATAAGAACTAGGCATGTGGGACTGAAACCTATTTCCCACCCCTGAAAACCTGAAAAGTAGTTCCAGTTTAGTTTATTCAATCTTATGATCCATGTGATACAATCAATAATACGTTTTGTACTGTCATTTCAAATATTCTTTTCCATTTGAGGAACCTTGAGAGCTCACGTGTGACTGATAGGCAAAAAAGAGTTCTCTAGTAGGCGAAATGGCAGAGCAACAGGCCTGAAAGCCGGCCCCTCATACTTGACACTGATATATGGAAGCCAAAGAAGGGGTTTGAGGCTACTTTGAGTAAGAGTAGCCTTGGGCCCATGGGACTTGGGCCACCTGAGCTAACCTTCCCAACTCACAAACCTCCCTTAACTGAGAGAAGCACTGGTAACCACCCCCGCCAACGCATCTAAGACAAGCCTGTCAGAGGGCTCATTTTAATGTACACCGCTGACTATGTTTCCCCCCTCTTCAGAAGCCTTTCATGGCTCCCCGTGGGCTACTGGATAAAAAACCAACTTCCTTGCTCTGCCATGGACCTTACAATCCTAGTCCTATTCTCAACTCCCAGGCTTTCCAAATTTAATTTAACCATTTAAATTCTACAGCCCCAATGAGCTGCGTGACCGTGGGCAAATTCATTAAACTCTCTATGCTTCACTTATTTCACTTAGAACAGTGCCTGGCACTTAGTAAGTGCCCAATACATGTCAGCTATTACATGTATTTCTGGTTGTATATAATGATGTGCATTTTTTCTGTCTGTTTTGTGTCTATGAATGCATGTCTGCTTCACAGTATTATACCATTTATCTGTGCTTGTCTACCCATCTCTCTTTTTCACTTTCAAATCCTATACCCCAAATTCAGAGGATATTTTCTCCTTTATGAAGAAGACACTGGGTTTGCAGGCAGAACCCTCTCCCAGGATGGCTTGGTTAGTACAAAGCTTTTGTCAGTACTCACAGACAATTCTCCTGCTGTTTGAGAAACTGTATCCACAGAAGAAAGACATGAGTGAAAAGGCTATGCTCAAGCTCTTCTTCCAAGCCCTTGTCCCTGACGTCTCTTATCTTAACCTGTGTTCCTACATGCAGATATGTATTGCCCTCAATTAGCTGATGGTGGCTATGTTTTCCAGGGGGCCAAACCCATTTGGCTTTTCCATTCCTACTGCTCTCAGGGTTCAGTTGGGAAGGCTGGTGATTGGCCTTTCTGATTTCCAGCCTGTAAGAGTTTGTTAAATTGGCATATAACTAAAGCAAAAACCATTGTGGGCTCCATTCTTTTTCAGCCAGCAGCATTTCATATTCAGGGGGAAAAAAAGAAACGATTTTCAATTCCAATTTTGGTTTCGTTTCCCTCTCTGCCTGTTTTTTTGCGCCAACCTTGTCAAAATGAAAGCTGAAGACTAGCTAGGACGGGAAACCCAGGAGAACATTTGTAGCTGTATATCAAAAACAAGGGCAAGCAAGTTTCCTGTTGATGGATGGACAAGCTGGGGTGGTAGCAGTAGTTTTATTCTTGGATTAAAATGTAGGATCTTTCCAATAACCTATCCCATTTTCACTTCCACTTACATATACTCTGAGCAAGCGCTGTCGCAGATCAATAAGGTACATGAAGAAGAAAGGAAAGGAGCATGGAGGGAGAGGGAGGGAGGGAGGAAGGGAGAAAAAGAGAAAGGCAAATAGAAAGGGAGGTAAAATGCCCCGACGTGTATTCTGACAACAACTATAAATGTCCTTCTCTAATATCAACTACGTATATAGTTCTTCTTCTGACTCTAAGGAGCCCTCGTGGCACAATGGTTAAGTGCTTGGCTGCTAACGAGAAGGTTGGCAGTTTTAACCCACAAAGTGGATCCATGGAAGAAAGACCTGATAATCTGCTCTCATAAAGATTAAAAACCAAAAAACCAAACTCGTTGCCACTGAGTTGATTCTGGCCCATAGTGACCCTATAGGACAGAATAGAACTGCCCCAACAGGATTTCCAAGGCTGTAATCTTTACGGAAGCAGATTGCCACATCTTTCTCCATGGAGCCACTGATGGCTTTGTACTGCTGACCTTTTGGTTAGCAGCCGAGCTCTTTAACCACTGCACCACCAGGGATTCCTCCATAAAGATTACAGCCTAGAAAACCCTCTGGGGCAGTTCTAGTCTGTCGCTTGGGGTCTCAATGAGTTGGAATCAACTCAACAGCATCTAACACCAACAAAAACCTTCTGACCCTAACCACTTGGAGCTTAGTCAAACCTCACAAGTTATAGGGCACAGTTATCCAGACTGCCAAGTCTTCCTAAGATTTCAGAAACCAGCCATGATCTCAGGGATCCCTAGGGCCTCCTCACTTCTAATCTGTTGGCTACAAATTTGGGGTTTCCATTATCCCCTCAGGATACAACCCATAAGCTTGGAAGTCCTTGGGACCCCTCATTTTTTTTTTTGATATTAATTTTTTTTTATTGTACTTCAGGTGAAGGCTTACAGAACAAATAGTTTCTCATGAAACAGTAGTACACATATTGTTTATGACATTGGTTAACAA
>NW_004443939.1:3024910-3026285 GCF_000243295.1 Trichechus manatus latirostris
TTTGGATTTAATACTTCATTAGAATGACTCACAGAACTCAAGTAAGTGCTATACTTAGGCTGAGGTCTGGGAGGATTCACAGTGTGGACCTTCCATATTCTGAGGATATGTCACCCTCCTATGCATTGATGCCTGTCATCAACCAGGAAGCCCACTAGAGCCTCACTGTCCAGAGTTTTTATTAGGGTTTCATTATGTAGGCTTGATTGATTGAATCACTGGCCATATGGTTGAACTCAATCTCCAGAACTCCTCTCCTCCCCAGAGGTTAGGTTAATATCATGTCTTTCTGGCATTGCCAGCCCCCACCCAACACTCATCACATCATTAGCATAAACTCTCAGGTGTGATCTGGAATTTCTCCACGAATAACAAAAACTCTAATCACTGGGGAAATTCCAAGAATTTACCTCTGACACAAATGGTTAAGCACTGGACTACTAGACAGAAGGTTGGCAGTTCAAACATACCTAAAGGTGCCTTAGAAGACAGGCCTGGAAATCTGCATCCAAAAGGTCACAGCGTTGAAAACCCTATTGAGTAGTTCTACTCTACATACATGGGGTTGTCATGAGTTGAAATAGACTCTACAGCAACTAACAACAAGAACCTCCCAGGAACCAGGTTCAAAAGACCAAATTCTTTGTGTAAAGTTAATTGTACACCCACAGGATGGAGAGAGAGAATGAGAGAGAGAGGAAGTTCTCAGAGTTCCTGCTGTTGGTCACTAGGTAAACTGTCATCCATAGCAGAATACTTGGTCTTACTAACTCTCTTGCTTCCCTCCTCTGTGGAGAAAACCTACAATTCCTTCATGCTCACTTCAAACTGGGAGTGAAGCTCTGAAATTAGCCAGTTTGGTAATTTTATTGAAAACCAGAGGCATAATGGTGAAGTCACATAACAAACTGCACAGCCTTTTTTCATCTTGCTGTTTTCTCTCACCTCCTGGGGGGCTGTTCGATCCCTCTTTTCCTCTCCAAGTCTGACCTCATCATAAGGTCTTCCTGCCATGAACAGCCTCTGGAGAGTATGGTCCAGCCACTTCTGGCCAAGGAGGAAGAAGGGTGCAGCCCTGCCAAGCTAGCCTTCTTTCTCCAACTCTCCCACCACCCACCTCCCTGGCAGTCAGGGGGTTGAATATTCCCCCCTTCCTAGTGTCTGCTACTAAGGCAGAGCCTCAGGCAGCTTTGCATCAGAATCCTGTTTCCTTTGTTTAGCTTCCTCCTCCACAGCTTTGAAGTCATATGTAAACCCCATTGCGCCTGCGTAGTATGATTAAGAATGTTGATGATGTAATTTGTATGAACTCCCTACTTGTAAACTCATTAAAAGTAAATTTTTCCCTTGCTCTCGGGGAGCAGTCTAGGTGGCA
>NW_004443939.1:3027760-3028807 GCF_000243295.1 Trichechus manatus latirostris
TATTTAGCTTAGTGCCTGGCACTTGGTAAATACTCTCTAATATTAATTATTATTATCACTATGATCAGAGAACAGATACATTACTTCTGGCAAGGAAATTCACTCACTTATCCATTATTTCAACAATCCACCATTACACCAGTATACCCAGCCCTGTTCTAGGCCTTGGAGATACAGAGATGTGCAGTTACTTCCTTTGAGGAGCTTATGAATTTGGGAAGGAAACAGATGAATAAAATCAAAGTATAGCAAAGTGTGACTAAGGTTAAAGGGATGCATGAAGCAAAATGGTGGCACAAGGAAAGGGTCATCACTTTGCCTTGCAGGTGATGACACTAGGCTTTAGGAGTGGAGGAGAGAGTGCTCACCTCTGCCTGGAAGGGATGGTGGCCTGAATGCTAGAGGTTGAAGAGAAATTTTTCAGATAGGAGAATGGGCTAAGGAAAGCCTGTAATTGAGAGGGAACAGGATGGGTAGTGCCAAAGGGCATGGGATACAACTAGGATGAATTTGGGGAACTTAACCTAGTTCTAAGGAGCCCTGGTGGTGAAACGGTTAAGCTCTTGGCTGCTAACTGAAAGGTCAGATGTTTGAACACACCAATGGCTCTGTGGGAGAAAAAATCTGGCAATCTGCTCCTATAAAGATTACAGCCTAGGAAATCATATGAGGCAGTTCTACTCTGTCACATGGGATCACTATGAGTCAGAATCGACTCAACAGCACACAACAACAACAACAAACTAGTTCTATAGGGCATAAGTGATTCACCGGCAGAATTCTCGCCTTCCATGCAGGAGACCTGGGTTCAATTCCCAGCCAATGCACCTCATGAGCAGCCACCATCCATGGGTCGGTAGAGGCTTGCATGTTGCTATGATGCTAAACAGGTTTCAGTAGAGCTTCCAGACTAAGACAGACCAAAAAGAACGGCCTGGCAAGCTACTTCCAAAATTCAGTCAGTGAAAATCCTATGAATTACAACTGTCTGATCTGTAACCAGTCATGGGGATTGAGCAGGACTGGGCAGTGTTTTGTTCCTTTGTG
>NW_004443939.1:3030049-3042984 GCF_000243295.1 Trichechus manatus latirostris
AATTGATGTGTTAAACCTCAGCAGCTGTCTACACAACTCTGTGGGCACCCACAGGAATAGCAGTTGGAGAGTGCTGCTAAGTGATGGTGTGTATTAGCCTAAGACAGTCTGTACATCACCTGATCCTTCACATCTTATTACCTGGCTATTCGACAGCACATCTGTAATTCGCTGCAATCCCAGGTAGGCCAGGCGGTGATGGCACCATGGTTGTGATGAATGGGATTCTGTCCATATCACTAGGGGGCTAAAAATATTCCACAAATGACTGCTAGATTCTGAGGCCACTTTCATAGTATATAGAGAGATAAGTCACTGTCTCTGTCTCTCCTAATGGAGTGGTTGGAAGAATTCTGCTTAATTCCTACATTTAATTCTTGAGTGCCACCTTCTCACAATATCTAGGCTCAGCGCAGCCCAGAGATGTAGGTAAACAAACATTGGCCAAGTTCCATTTTCAAGGCTGAGGGTTAAAAGACAGTTGTGGTAGAAAGAGATGGGGCTTGATGTGCTGTGGTCCTTGCTGTCTACTCTCCAGTCCTTGGCAGCAGAGTTTTTAAATACTATTTGACCTGGGGCTTCCTTTCTTGTGGAGCATCTAATGGTGTTAAGGGTCTACTGAGGACACTCTGGAACACTCTGACCTACAAGATGTGGTCTGGGGTCAAAGCTGACTTTTGCATGCTATAGGAAGATTGTTTCAGGATTGTACCTATTTCTTCTGCATAAAAAAAAAAGGCAGTTCTGCTTAATTTGGTTTGCTCCCCAGCTTAGGTTATCACATATTACATTGGGCATGGAGTACTTACAAAGGGACACTCCTGGAACTACTGTGATCAGCGGTTAGGGGTGTGAGGAGGTGATGGGAAATTTAGTGGAATCTAAGTTTCTTCTTGATGGGAGAAACCCGTTTTCAAAATGAACTACAATTAAAAAGTTGCACTTCCAACCTAAAGGAAAAAACTAGAACAACCTTCCCTTCACAATAGAAGGCAAGCCCAGGAACAAGACATAGTAGACTCAGCCTGAAAGAGAGAACACCTGGCCTTTTTCTGGGCTAAATAAATAAATAAATAAATAAATAACAGATTAGCAGTGCTTTGCAGAACCTCTGAGAGGGAGGCACTACCTCCTCCTTAGAAATATGATTGGTAAAGACTTACATTTACTATCTACACTTTAAGCAGTCAGCATTGATTTTCAGTGAAATAGCTCCACAAACAGGAACGAGGACCCTGATGAAAGAAAGAAGCATCCCAGCCACCTCAGCTGTGGGACAAATGCAGCATGGACACACACAAGAAAAACAGCAGAGACTAGACTTTATGTGTCAGAGAATGTCGCCTGGACCTGATGCTGTTAGCTGTACTTGGCTAAGAGCACACAGTTCCCTAGAAGAAGGAACTAGAGCTTTATATAAGAGTCTGCCTGAGAAGCCGTCTAGAAGTCCACTTGGCTGGTTCGAATTCTAGAATTACCTCTAAACGTGGACAAGTTATTAATCTCTTCATGCCTCAACTTCCACATCGGCAAAATGGGGTCAATAACAGTACCTTACTCTGTGGTTTAAGAATTAAATGAGATGATACATTGAAAACACTCATCATCATGCCATACATAGTAGAAGAGCTATCAATGTTATTATTACTCTGAATCTTTTATCTTTTGTTGTAACTATTCATGCTTAGGTCAATCTTTTTTTTTTTTTTTTTTGGCTTATTGCAGAGTGGTCTCAGTTATTTCCAAGAAGACTTAATGAAATCTCAAATGTATAACTTCTGCATATTTTGTTAGAGATGGAGATCTGGGTTGAGGGAATTGTTAAGTGCCTAGTGCTTCCAGTGAGCAAAACCAGGTAAGCAAGTCCCCTTACAATATGTGGTCTTAAGGAAGTTTACTTCTGCCTAAGTGTGTGTCAGTGATCCCCATACTAAATGCTATTTGGATGCAGAATGGGCATAGTCCAGATCCAGGATCTGGAGGTGGATGGCTATGCGTATTTCCCTGCCAACCATTGGGAGCACCTACTGCTTGGAGGCAGTTAGTCTCGTACACCCCTGAGCTTGCATGGTTACATGCATAGGCCCTGCTGCAGGTGATGCAACTCAAGCAATCTGCCCACGCTGCATCTCCCATCTTCTCAGCATTGAGACGAAGGAGGGTTGGGCAGGACTTTGGCCATAGCCGCCCAGGCAGGGATGTAGAGCTGGGGATATGGGTGGAAGGTGGAAGGGGATATGGGTGGAGGGTGGCAGGGGACACTGATGGAGAAAACCTGAAAGTCAAGTAAATGGTGGAGCAGAGCAGATAAAAGCTGTGTCCTACTCTCCAGGAGCCTATGTTCCACTGGCCCTCCAGAAGTCAGAATGGCATGTTGGCAGGCAGGGGACAGCGGCTGATTTACTCCTTGCCTTTTTTGCTTCTGCCTTCTGCAAACATTACAAAGGCAACAACATCTGTTATGTCCTAGGTGTTTCCATGTGTAACTCACCCCACCTTTCACAAGAAGTTTATGAAATAGGTACCATTATTGGCTCTATTTTCCAAAATAAGCAAAGCAAGATTAAGCAACTTGCAAAAGGTAACCCAGCTGGCAAGTGAGGAGCCAGGATATAATCCCACGGCTGGTCAACATCACAGCCCCTACTCTTATCCACTGTACCGTGCCGTTGGGGTATCTGGGCATCAGTCAGCAAATTCTTATTCCTCCTCCAACTGAGCACCTTCTGCATGTGAGTTAGAGCTCTGTGGTTCAGAGAAGCATTTCTCAGTGGGATGAGGTGGTCAGGGCAGATATCATTCAAGATATGACCTGTATTAACTCATTTCATCTTTAACACAACCCAGAATCAGAGAAAACAAGACGTTCAGAGAGGTTAAATTTCTTGCCCTGGGTCACACATCTATTAAATAGCACAGCAGGAATCTGGAACCAGGGCTGCTGCGTCCAAAGCACTGGGCTTCTGAGCAGTGGTCCTCAATTCTCTCATCAAGGGGACAGGCATAGACGGAGACCATCCGGGATGTGTCAAACAATATTTGAAGACCGACTAGTCTAGGCCAAGAGGGAAATAGGAGAATTCTTTTCTTCTCCCTAAACCAAGTACAGAAGTCTCCAGTCTGAAGGGAGTAAGGAGGATATTTGTAAACAAGGTCAGTGCAAGGGCCTGTAGATTTCAGGCTAGACTGGAGGTGGGACATGTTTGGGGAACTTGGAGTATTGATGTCTGTCTCTCATATGAGTCACTGAACAACTTGAGGAAAAGAACTGGGCTGTCTTCCTCTGTGATCTGCAGGATCAAAGTCAGCTCCCGGTACAGTCTGATAAGTGGATAGATGAGTGGATAGGTGGATGAATAAAAGAATCAGTGAACAGATGAATGGACATCACCAGTGTATTTCTTATGGTTTCATTCTCATTCGTGATCCCTTAGACTGGGATTTGTATCTGTTTGAAAATCATCTCTGCTTCTGTATAATGACGTAGGCCTAGGCCAGGAACTGACTGCATTCCAGCACCTCCAGTCGCTAGGCTGTCATGTGACTTCAGGATGAGGGCATTAGTGGAACAGGAATCCTATAGTCAAGTCCTTTTGGAGGGAATTAGGCAGGGTATGCAGAGATCTAATTAAAATCCCAGTACAATCACTATGGGATGCTGTGCAAGTCAAGTTGTCGCTTGAGCTTCAGTGTCCTCATCTATGAAATGTAGATACAAACCTCTGCTCTATCTAGCATTAGGGTAGAGTCAAACAAGGGAGAGTAAAGGGTAAACTGTGAAGTACTGCGCTCCTATAAGGCAGCTCCATTAGCACCTGCAGTTCAGTATAGTCCTGGGTCAGGCCCGGTAGGAATAGATTGCTAACGGCAGGATGGATCAGCAGGCTGAGCAGGTCTGAGGCTCATAAGCATTGAGACCTAATGCTACGATTTATCAGGTAAGCGGCACTGCTGGAAAGAGTACTCTTGATTATCAGAAGGAAATAAATCTTTAAGTCCTCCACTTGCTTATGTTTCCCTTGCCATTAAATCTGGAGAAAATAAACTCCCAGTGCATGAAGGTATACTGACTCCTAAAGATAGTTACTGGCTTTAAAAATCCATCAGTACCTGTGCGTCAGGTGAACCAGCTGCAAGGCAGTAGAAGAGGTCAGGGCCAGATCTTAGAACCCTGGTGAGAAATGAGGCTGGCTCCTAGTCCAGGCAAGGTGAAGGTACAAAGCAGTGGTGAGGCTACCTCACAGTCCGTATTCCAGGAAAGAGGAGAGACTGGGCCTGAGTCAGTGCAATTTCAATCATGACAGATCTCTGTGGGCCACACACAGCCACTTCGTGGGTATACAACTGGTACAAAGCGTCCTGTGCTTTGCTTAGTGCTCTGCTGTTTCTGTCTTGAAATTCTTTGTACATTCTGAATACTCAGTGTCATGGATTGAATCGTGTCTCCCAAAAATTTATGTCCACTTGGCGAGGCCACGTTTCCCAGTATTGTGTGGCTGTCCTCCATTTTGTGATCCTATGTGATTTTCCTATGTGTTGTAAATCCTAACCTTTATGATGTTAATGAGGCGAGATTAGAGGCAGTTATGTTAATGAGGCAAGACATAATCTACAGGATTAGGTTGTATCTTGAGTCAATCTCTTTTGAGAGATAAAAGGAGAGAGAAGTGAGTAGAAAGGGGGACCTCATTACCTCCAAGCAAGAAGAGCCAGGAGAGGAGTATATCCTTAGGATCCAGGGTCTCTGTGCCGAGAAGCTCCTAGACCAGAGGAAGATTGATGACAAGGACCTTCCCCCAGAGCCGACAGAGAGAGATAGCCCTTCCCCTGGAGCTGGCACCCTGAATTTGGACTTTTAGCCTCCTAAACAGTGAGAGAATAAATTTCTGTTTGTTAAAGCCATCCACTTGTGTTATTTCTGTTATAGTAGCACTAGGTAACGAAGATACCCAGCAAAAAAAAAACAGTTGCTGTTAAGTCAACTCTGACTCATGGTGACCCCATGTATGCCAGAGTAGAACAGTGCTCCATAGGTTTTTCAATGGCCTGTCTTCCTAGGCATCTCTGGGTGGACTAGAACCACCAACCTCTCGGTTAGCAGCTGAGAGCATTAATTGTTTGTACCACTCGGCGACTCCTAAGCAAAGATAAGAGGATGGTAATGTGGAGAGTCAAATGGCTAGCTTGGGGGATTGAATTTATAACAACAACCCCATTAGCATGAGGTTTTAGCAAACTGTGCAAGCTTCACTTGTAATCAGCCTGAACTTTCAGAGGGGCAAATCTCACAACTAAAGATCATATTTAGTTCTTCACTTTTTCATAAAACCCTGCATCTTTAAAAGATGCAGAGTATGCCTGATCTTAAGTCCCAACTTCCCTTAACTCTTGCTGACTCATTTTGCTTGAGGAGTGTATCAGATCAGTGAGCCAGGGTAGGAAGTGAGGCGTCCACAGGAGACCTGGTATACTTTCCCAATTCAATTGCAAAAGGCAGTTCAGTTCTCTGTATGTAGAAAGTAGTCAAATTATTGCAAATGTCTAGTCAATTCCAAATGTCACCGGCTACCAGTAAACAACAAAAAGCCAACTACATTCAAGACTGGATCATTTAAAACATAATTATAATAAATGATTTAAAGGAGCTCTTTTAATTACCGCTACATATCAAAGCCTCAGGAAGGCATTACAGAAGAATTGTTTTCTATTGTAACTGCATAAATTTAAGTGCCATTAATTTCGTGTCTGTCATTCATTTCTCTTCTTCTACATTGATCTCTGTATCAGGGATTCAGTGCCTCCTATTTCATTTGGGGATTTCATGGTTTCACTTAGGAAGAGCTTTGTTTTCAGTCCTTTAGTTCCCAAATGTCATTTCTACTCCCATGAATAATTTGATAGACCAAGTGAAGACGAAAACAAAGAAAAAGCAGTGAGATTAGGTCAAGGAAGTGAAAGACCAATTTTCACTCCTGGCTCAACAAGACATATCACCTAACTGGGTCTCAGTTTCTGCATCTATAACATGGGAGTAAGAATAAGTCCTGCCCTAGCCTATCTCACTAGCCACTTCTTTGGAGTGGTAAATATTCAGACATAATCATAATCCATCCTCCTGTCAGAACAAAAAAAAAAAATGTGGCTTCTTAACAGCGGCTATTTCCAGTCTGCTATGAAGGCACTTTCTGACCCAGGATTAATGCACTTCTAGGAGAATGAAATCAATGGGATGTGGAGAAGTGATGGCCTTTTGGATTCTCAGATAAATATTTCTCAGAGGGACCTTCCAAGTCCTCAAGGGATTTCATGGTGATACATTCAAATGCCACCCATCTGTACAAATATCAATATCTAAGTTACAAAAAAAAAGACATACATTTTTCAAAGTGGGCTATCAGAAAAGTACATTAGTGCCTCCCCTCATCAATTATGATATGCTGCCTTATAAAAATGGTTCTTGGTCTACCTTGGAATACTGAGATGACAGGAACCACAGAAAACCAATATATTTTTTAGCATGTGAGTTGTTTTCTTCCATCCTCCAATGATAAAGCTGAAATTGGTGTTCAGAGCAGCCAGAGAACAAGGCTAAAACATGAAGAGGCAGAATCAGTAATGACGCTACAGACCCAAAATCCAAACTCCCATTATGACTGAAGACTGAAGAGAGAGACGTTTCTCCAAGGTTGTTCGGACTTCTTAAATGTCTGGATCCTTGTCAGGAGGGAGGCACCTAATGGTCAGAAACTGCAGCCTGTAAGAGGAAAATGCATGGGAAGTGGTATCAGGATTTCTGGGCTGAGTCCAGACCCAGCTGCTTCATAGCTATGTGAACTTGGAAAATTATTTCACCTTTTTGAGGGTCAATTTTGTGAACTGCAAAGTGGGGCTAACAATACATACGTTAAAAATTAAATAGCATGTGATAGAGGTTTATGAACCAAATTATTATGATTTGTAAGAAAAGAAAGGGACTCATCCAGGTGAAATGAGGGGGACTGGTATGCTAAATTTATGTAATAGAGGCCTTTCATTCTCACTTCCCTGTCTTTTCATCCTTCCTTGCCTCCCTCACTCCATCCTTCTTTCTTTCTTCATTCTTTCCCCTCTCCAATGTATATTTACTAGGCGCACAGGGTTAAGAGCTCAGGCAGTTCAAATCTAACGTTCACTCCTTGGAAACCCTTAGGGGCAGTTCTACTCTGTCCTATAGGGTCTCTATGAGTAGGAATCAACTCAGCAGCAACAGGTTTGGTTACCTGGTGTAAACAACACTGCTAGAGGTAGTTGTATTCATCAGGATTCCAACATGAAACTGGTGGCTCATCCAAATGAAGTAACTGAGGAGAGCTCAATTATGAAGAGACAGTTTGTAAAGGTTTCGACAAAGTTAAAGAAGATTTACCTTACCAGGGAAAGTGGAATACTCTAGGGCTAACAACAGTGGGGACCTTTACCACCCTTAAGCCTGAGAGGGGAAGGGAAAGTGTCATTTTCCAGAACTAAGAGAGAAACGCAGCTGTAATTGTAGCTATAGGAGAGGGCTTCTCAACAGGTGAAATGGCCTAAGGAAAATGAACCCATGGCCCTGGCAGAAAAGGAGCCAGGAGACTACCTACCCTGGCCCAACCGTCTTTCTGCCATCTGGCTTCCTGATGGTGTCTTCCATTGGCCAAATCCAACTAGAAGCCAGAAGACAAGGGGAGGGGGCGTTGATGCAGTTCCCTGAGCTCCATGGCACAGAGCCATGTGGACAAAGGTGGAATACAGATCTGAAGAGGCCATCGTAGAATATTCCCACGTGGACAAAGGTGGTTAACAGATCTGAAGAGGACAAAATAGAATATTTGGGTACCAGAGTACAGTGTAATGGTTTAGAGCATGGATTCTAGAACCACTTAGCTTGTATTTGAATTATCATTCCACCACTGTGGGAGCTTGGATGAGTCACTTATCCTATGCATATCTCAATTTCCTGAGACATCATTTGTTAAATTATCATAGTAAAAGTATTCACCTCACAGGTTATTGTGAGGATTAAATAAATTAATATCCATAAATCACTTAGAACAATACCTGGCTGTACTAAGCATTAAGTCTTACTATATTAGCTCTTATGTGAGTGACAAGCTTGCTGAAATATCCTTAAATGCAACTCACACAGGACCACTTCCTTGATACTTTTATTTCTTGCTCTCTGACAAGGCTCTATGATGTGACCATTCTACCGAAGGGGAGAAAATGGGGAAAAAAAGTAGTAGGGAAGAAATAGATGGTCGTTCCATTTTATTCACTCCTCCCAAAGTCCTGCTACAAATCTTGTCTTTGCAACATCAGGATCTATGACCCAGGTTTCTGTCAATTAATATCTGTCCTCATTCACAGGGTTTTTTGTGGTGTGAAAGTTGGATAATGAAAAAGGAAAGCAGGAGAATTGATGTGTTTGACTGACACAATGTTGGTGAAGAATATTGACTATACTATGAACAGTCAAAAGGACAAACAAATTAGACTTAGAAGAAATACAACCAGAATGTTCCATAGAAGTGAGGATGGCAAGACTTTGGCTTTGGACATGTCATCAGGAAAGACCAATTGCTAGAAAATGACGTCATGTTTCGGAAAGTAGAAGGTCAAGGAAATGAGGTAAACCCTCAATGAGATGGACTGATACAGTTAACTGCAGCAATGGACTCAAACATACAAAAGACCATGAAGATGGCACAGGACTGGGCATTGTCTTGCTCTATTATACATAAGGTCACTATGAGTAGGAGCTGACTTGACAGCAACTAACAACAACAAGAGTCCTAACCACTTCAGTCCCTGATGATTTGGAGCCAGGACACAAGAGCAGGTCAGCCTAAGTCTTCCTCAACTCCAGGTCCCATATTCTGCTTGGGAACTTCACAGGCTCTCAGCTAGGGATTGTGTTTTCCATGATCATCTAATCCTCTTGCCTTGGGAAGACACACTAATAGCTGAGGAGTATGTGAACGGAGCCCTGGGTTAGAAGCCAGAACTGGGTTCAAATCCCAGCTCTATCTTATTTGATCTGGACCAAATGACAGTCCCTCCCCTTAATGATAGACTCCTTAGTTCCTTAGATAGAAAACAGGGATTGAGTATCTCATCTTTTCTGAATGTAGGGAGGAATACAAAGTCCAAACTACTAATAACAGTAAGCTGAGTTATGGACAAGGACCTAGGCTGTACTCTCAATTCTGGTATTTACTAACAATGTGACTATTTACTAGTAATGTCACAACTCAATTCGTGTTGCTGGACCACAATTTCCTCATTTGCAAAATATCTCCTACCTAGCTGGCTTACAGAACGTGAAAAGTGCTTTGTAAATTGCCAGACACGTTTGAGGAATGTTTTATTACACCATGTTCTGATCTCAAATGCTAATCACACTAATCACACTAATTAGAAACCAGTGTTCTCTCTCTCTCTCCCTCCTTCCCTTCCTCTCCCTCTCTCTTCATCTCTTTCACACACACACACACACACACCCCCTACGGTCATCCACCTGTTCACTGCCCACACATTTTTCATGTGGCTCCAGTAGCAAGGAGCAGTGGGATAAGGGTCATGAATTGGCATCTTTAGTCCGTTACTTTGGTCCACACCCTGGCAGCACCAAGTGCATTTCTTTCATTAATTATACTTAGGAAACGCCATGTAATCGTTCAAGTTCAAAATTTGAATAGATTGCTAGACAGCTTGTTGAATTATTTATTTTAATGAGCTTATTTCTGTATTGGATAATTTCTTCCATGTGCTTCCACTCTATCAATAACGGGAGGCAATTATTGATTTTTCTAAAGCCATTAGGTTCAATGAATTGTTCAATTAGTTTTACAATTTCAAATCGAGAAAGATGCAAGATTGCTACTCTTGGCGGTTAGAAACAACTTTCTAAAAAGAGGATAATGCCCTAATTTGTAAAGTGCACAAGGTAAATGGTAGTGGCAGACCCTGCCTCGCTCTGGCACACCACTGCTCACAGCGTTCCTGCTCAGGTTTTCTTGTACTGCTGCCTGAGCGTTATGCTTAGGGGCTGTCAGCTAATGCATATTTGTGATATTGTTTACCCACTGACATTGTAAAACTCTTATAAATCCAGATAGATAATAAACACACCATGACTTTAAAGGATTAATATTAACAGATGATATCATGTCCACTTCTGCTCCAAAATCTTTGAAAGCTCTCCATTTTCTATAGAATCAAGTTCAAACTCTTAGAATAACAGCTAAGGTCCTTTGTAAACATGTCTCAACCCTCTTCTTGCTCATTTGCCTGAAGTCTCTGGAGCAAGCCCCAGGCAGACAAGTCTAGGCAAGCACACAGTGTGAACCCCACAAGCATTTTCCTGACTCTACACCTTTGCTCATGTCTGGAATGTCCATAGTCTGGAATGTCCTCACATCTCTTTCCCTTACTGTCCTTTTCACATGCTGAGGAGGCAGGAAGTGTAATACACAGCTTCCCGAACTCCAGGCACCCACGCACCAACTTCTTATATCCACATATCCACCATATTATCTACTAAACATTTTTTGTTTTTAAACGACACACTCAAACACTTAAATATCTACTCCAGCTTCATTCTAAGCATTTATATCAGTAAAATCATAGGTTTAAGATTCTAGTCATATTTTTGTAGTACACATTAAAACAGAGACAAAACTTTAAACGTAATATACGTGCATTAATAACCACATAAAAATAATCTCACATACCACTGGTGATGACACATTTGGAAACACTGGGGTAGTAGATAAGATTTCGAGTGCAAATGGTGAACGTGCTTGGCTGCTGAAAGGTTGGAGGTTCAAGTCTGCCCAGAGGTGCGTTGGAAGAAAGTCCTGGCCATCTACTTCTGAAAAATCAGCCTATGGCACACAGTTCTATTCTAGGGTTGCCATGAGTCAGAATCGACACAACAGTAACTGGTTTGTAGATAAGATTTCAAGTTCTGGGGACAAGCTTGGATTTCAGTTCTAGCTAGTTAACTGCCACGTGATCTTGGGCAAGGTACATAAATGGGCTAGGCCTCAGTTTACATATTTATAAAATAAGGATTAGAATAGGACCCACATCAAAGTATTGTGAAAATCAAATAAGATAATACATGAAAACTGCCTAGCACAGGGTATCAAAAAAATAAAAATTAAACCCAGTTGCCATCCCGTTAATTCTGACTCCTGGTGACCCCAGGGTAGAACTGTGTTCCATAAGGTGTTTTCATAATTTTACTTTTATTTTATTGTACTTTAGGTGGAAGTTTACAGGGCAAATTAGTTTCTCATTCAAAAATTTATACACAAATTGTTTTGTGACATTGGTTGCAATCTCTGCAATGCGACAGCACTCTCCCTCTTTCTACCCTCAGTTCCCCATGTCCGTTTTCCCAGTTTGCCTGTCCCTTCCTGCCTTCTCATCTTGCTTTTGGGCAGGAGTTACCCACTTGGACTTGTATATTTGATTGAACTAATACGCACGTTCCTCACGTGTGTTACTGTTTGTTTTATAGGTCTGTCTAATCTTTGTCTGAAAAGTGGGTTTCAGGGGTGGCTTCAGCTCTGAGTTAGCAGGGTGTCCCTAATGTTTTCAGTGGCTGATTTTTCAGAAGTAAATCACCAGGACTTTCTTCTGAGGAGCCTCTGGGGAGACTTGAACCTCCAGCCTTTCAGTTAGAAGCCAAGCACGTAGTGCTCAGTAAACGTTATTTTTATGCCCAGTTCAGCAAAGGTTTAAGGAGAGTTTTATACAACCTGAGTGATTACACAATGGTTAAGAGAAAGGGTTTTGGGGCCAGACTGCTTGAATTCAAATTCTGGTTGTTGAGTAATCTTGGGCAAACCTCAAAACTGCTCGGTGTCTCAGCATCCTCATAGAGTTTCTGGGAGATTAAGTCAGTTGACAGAAATATAGTACTTAGAATAGTGCCTATACACTGTAAGTACGTTAGAGATGTCCACGATTGCAATGATCTTTGCTGTGTGTCAGCCACCAGGCTTGTGTTAGTGATGTAGAAAACTGACAGAGAGGTTAATATACAATATAACCTGTAATAAGATGAGGTGAAGGTAAATAGATCTCCACTGGGATTTTATATGCAAACATTTTAGACAAAGTACAGAGACCAAATAACAGAGAAAGTGGTTAATCACCTATTAGATAGGCAGGGGGGAGTGGAGGAGGGCTCTATGAGGGTTGTAACACTTAAGCTTGATTTTAAGATTGAGGTGGGTACTGCTGATGCTTCCTCCATGAAGCCTTCCCTGATCTCACAGGCACAGTTAATGGCTACATCTTACTATATGAAGGCAGACATGGATGATGGATGCTTATATTTGAATGCCAAGGGACTAGCCCATGGTAAGTAAGTACTTGATACAGGTTTACAGAAGGTATGAAGTCACTTCCCTTACCCAGCCTCATTTCTTCATTCTTAAAATAAACATAAATATTTCCATTTGCTCTCCAGTATTCGGTTATTCTACAGAAATATACAAATTATTAATATTAACAATAATAAAAGCTAACATGCATTGGCTACTTCCTATATGCTATATATATTTTATAAAGTTCATTTCGTCCTCACAATGATCTTATGAGGTGAGCACTATTATTATTATTCCCATTTTACAGATAAGTAAACTAAGGCTTAGAGAACTGAGGTACCTCTTTTAAAACTAACCACTAGACTACCTGACTTGAGAACCTACTATACAGCTACAGTAGTCAAAACAGCCTGGTACTGGTACAATGACAGACCCATTGACCAATGGAACAGAATTGAGAACCCAGATGTAAATCTATCCACCTACGGTCACCTGATCTTCGACAAGGGCCCAAAGTCCATCAAATGGGGAAAAGACAGTCTTTTTAACAAATGGTGCTGGCAAAACTGGATATCC
>NW_004443939.1:3045029-3058067 GCF_000243295.1 Trichechus manatus latirostris
AGCATGTGTGTTACTGTTACATGAGAAACTATCTGTTCTGTAAGCCTTCACCTGAAGTACAATAAAATATTAAAAAAAAAAAAAAAACAAAAAAAAACTAACCACTAGCCTAAAACACAGCCTGCCTATCCCAAGGATAGGTACATAATGACTATGCCACGCTGCCTCAAAAAATGTCCAGATTTAAATTCTGTTCCATGAGGAAGTGATGTCAATTTCCCAGGCAGGACCATTTACAGTAATGCACAGATGTTTCTTAGATGGAGTGGAGGAAAGAGGTGAAAGCAGGCTGCTTCTGGGGCTTAACACAGGCTAGGTTTGTGCAAATCTGCATGGTTTACAAATAGTGACAGCGACAGAGACAGGGTTCCCAGAAGGAATCATTCTAGCTTCCACTGCTGAGTCAGAAATACTGTGGTGATGATTCAGTGTGGTACAAGCTCAGATGAACAAGGCTAATTAGGATTGAAGCGGTCCAGGACCTTAGTTGGACTACTTGGTAATCAGAGAATTATGAAGTTAATACACAAGTTTAATCTGTAATAAGATGAGGTGAAGGCAAATAGATTCTAAGCGCTGTTAACTTTTCTGTGCAACAGTTTTCAAGTAATATGTATCATATCTCCACGGGAGCACTAATCCTCTATGAGGCCCATGGGGGTGGAGGGTCAACCACCTGGAGCAGCTTGGAAAGGGAAAAAAAAGTAAGTAGAGCAATGGAATCTCTCAGCATATAGTAAACAGTGTGCATTTAAGCTGCCTGCTCTGACCATCGGATGATAGCCACTTAAAATAGGAAGATGTTTCTTGGGCTCCATAACCCGCTAAGGTGACATTTCATAGACTCAGAACATTAGCCTGGGAAGACCTTGCAGATTTATCTTCTCTAACTCTCTTATTTTACAGATGGAGAAGTCAAGGCCCAGAGACAGGCAGGCAGTGGAATGTAAAATAAAAATTTAAAAATGGATTTCACGGTGTTTTAGAAATAAGCAGTCATAAGTTAACAATGAATGTAGGACAAAATAGTTTTCTATCAAAATGTGGAATTGAAAGGATAAAAGATAGTGAAAAACTGGACAAGTCATCCTGACCTTGGCTGGCGTCAGTGAGAAATAATGGGAGTGGACCACTCAGCTCTGGCAAAGTGCTAAGCCCAAACAATTGCCCTTATAATGACATGACCACGGAAGTATATGTCTAATATGTGCCTGGGGCAAGAGGCCTGCATGACTGCCCTAAGGGAGATACTGTGTAAAAATTCACATTTAGGCCTGGGTACTTGAGAACTTCTTGGGTTCTCCCTTGTTGCTCCTCCTTCTGGCAGCAGCGACAACAACAGTAATTACCCATGTGATGAAATACACATCACAAAAGGCAAAGGATACTATGGGCGTATGTGTGGGAGCAACCTGGAGGCAGGAGTGCCAGGAAGCCCTCCCTGAGGGATGCTATTAAAGCTGCAGTCTAGAGGAGTGGATTTAGACTAGTATGGGGAGGGAGGGAAGGAGGGAGGTACCTGGGTGGCAAAAACGGTTTGTGCTCTACTACTAACATAAAGATTGGTGGTTTGAAACCACTCACTGGCACTGCAGAAGAAAGACCTGGTGATCTGCTTCTGTAAAGATTACAGCTAAGAAAATCCTATGGAGCAGTTCTACCCTGTAACATGTGGGGTCACCATGAATTGGAATTGACTTGATGGAACGGATTTTTTTCTTTTTTGTCTTTGGTGGGGAGGGGTGGATGGGAAGCCAAAGGCAATCTGGGATAGCATTTGGGGCATAAAGAACCACAATGTAAAGGTGTAGAAGCAAGGGGATCATGACTATCTGTCAAGAGGATCCCAATACCCAGAGCTGAGAGTTAATACCCAAGGAATGCTACTGGTATGCCCTTGTATTGCATGCCACTGTACACATGGGTAAGAGTGTACATATTTGTTTGCACATACATTAGCTATCATTATTGTTGTGTGCCATCCAGTTGAGTCCAGCTCACAGCAACCCCATGTAACTCAGTAGAACTGCCCTATTGAGTTTTCTTGGCTGTAATCTTTACAGAAGCAGACTACCAGGTCTTTCTCTCACAGAGGTTCTGGGTGGGTTTGAACTGCCAACATTTTGGTTAGCAGCTGAGTGCTTAACCATTGTGCCAGCAGGGCTCGCATTAGCTATTAATGACATGGAAACCATTCATTACATGTTGTACATTTATTTATTCACAACTGCTGCTTTTGTGGTTCCTATGTTGTCCTGAGTTCAAAGAGCCTCTTGAAGTACTAAGAAAGGATATCTTGACTGAGGTCATCCAGTGGCTGCCCCTGTGTGCTGTCCAGGTATCACCCTTGAGAAAATGCTTGGGCTGGGCCTGCAGGTGTTTGGCTGGGCCAAGCCCGACTCAGAGAAACAGCCTAAACCACTGGCCAACACTTGAAGTGGCTGTCAGACTAGCCCAGTGAGAAATGGTAGATGGTCTGTCAAGGCTCCAGTATACTCATGTAGCCTAAAGACTCCTCTGGAGACCAGAAAACCACTTACTAGAGTGTTCTGTAACCTCTCCAAGTCTCCTCTGCAAAATAAGGGTTTTAGAACATTTCCCTGAATCTCATAGGACTGCCTTGAGGATCAAGAGAGAATTTGAAAATGCTCAACAATTACATTGTTATTCAGCATATTCTGTTCATTTTGTACCCTCAGTATATTGACATGTTAAGAACTGGCACCATTTTAAGTACATGAGATTTAAGGATCAGAAAGGTTACTCTGGCTGAAGTCACAAAAGAAGCTGAAAACAAAGGAAACAGTGATATTCGGGTGTCTGGATTCCAGTGGCACAGTGGTTAAGAGCTACAGCTGATAAGCAAAGGTTGGCAGTTCAAATCCGCCAGTGGCTCCCTGGAAACCCTATGGGGCAGTTCTACGGTGTCCAGTAGGGATTATGTGTCGGAATCTACTCCATAGTAATCGGTTGTTTTTTTGTTGTTGGATTCTGATGTCTTCCGCATGTCAGCATCTTGCTCCTCGAGCTCGCCTCATGAAGCGTGTGCATCCTCTGAACAAAGAAGAGTCAATTAGGTGCTCACAGGCCTCCCGAATGATGATTCATCACTGGCAGGTGGGAGACTTGCTCTGAGGGCTCTCGCCATTGAGTTCCCACGCCTCAGCACAGAGCCCAATATGGCCGATGACATGGTTCCTGCCCAGAGGGAACGGAAGCTAAATGATAGGCATGCCCACCAGCCAAGGACTATTTGTTCCACCTACAATTTTATTTCTCACAGTTTCAAGGACAAAAGCAAAGGTTGGAAAGTTTTCCTTCTTACAGAACGCTGTACATTTCCAAAGAGCAGTCATCTCACTTCTCTTAAAATATTCAATGTCTCCTTTAGCAACATGGAATCTCATGTCAGAAGATCTGAGTCTGAGAATAAATGCTGCCATTTACTAATTGGCAATGACCTTGGATAAGTTCCTTATATACACATTTGTAGATTAGGGATAGAAATACCTACTTCTCAGGATTTTTGTGGGGAATACCTACAAAAGAACTATGGGGAAGCAATACGGGGGTAAGGGAATGCACCCAGTAAAATCCAGTTTCGGTACTCTATACCCAAGAAAATCGTTTATCTGTGTGTCCCTTCTATCTAGCACAGTGCCTGCCCCAGGGGTAGGTGCTCATCGATATTTGTAAAAATTTTAATTAAATGAGTTTGAGTACACGAAGGTGGAATTTTCTTTTGCTTAATATTTCATATTCCATTTTTAGGCAGGAACTATAATACTACCGGTTCTTTTGTGAGTTATAAGACCATAATCAGAAATTGTTTGGTTTATTGTGTTACTGTTCTTTTCAATGAGCTGCAACATGGATTAACCTAGGGTCATTCCAAGGGAAGAAACACAGGGAAACTCCGACTATATGCCCACCTTCGCCCATAAACCAGGTATGACTTTTAAAGTAGCCTTTTTTCCCCTGGGATTGTATTTAAAAATTTGAGACACTTATAAAAATAACAAAAATTACAAAGAATTATAAAGCAACTATCACGGACCATGACTAATAATTGATAATTGTTAACATTTTTGTCACAGTTGTATTAAACCTTTTAAAAATAAACAAACCAAACATTTCAGATAAAATTAAAGTCCCCTTGCTCCCTCCTTGCTATTCCGTTTCTTCTTAGCTCTCCAGTGGCCACTACTTTCATAAATGAAGAGTATCTTTCTAGTCTATTTTTTTTGCATATTTTATTCATTTTAAATACAGACAGAATACATTGTTGTTTTATGTTTGTGTGGGGCTTTAAAAAGATATCCATGAATAGTATTACAGTGTATATACACTACGTATCTTCCTGCACATTTTTTCAGTTAAATTATGTGTTTGAGATTCAGCACTGGTTCTTTCCTTTTAAGTGTCTTGATGTATAAATACTTTATGCATCTATTTCCCAACTGATGGACATGCAGGTAGTTTTGCTCTATTATAAACAGTGCTGCAATGGACTTTCTGGTCCATGTCTCTTTGTGCACATATCCATAATATTTTCTAGATTATGTACATGTATATGTATATGAATATTTAAGGAGCCTGCGTGGCATAATCGTTAAGAGTTTAGCTACTAACAGAAAGCCCAGCAGTTCAAACTCACCCAGTGGCTCCTCAGAAGAAACACTTGGAGATCTGCTCCCGTAAAGATTACAGACTAGGAAACCCAATGGCACAGTTCTATCCTGCATATACGGTTGCTCGGAGTTGGAATCATCTCTATGGCACAACAACATATGTATATGTGTATACTTCTAGGTTATAGGGATTGCACACACCCAGACAGCCAAATTGCTCTTTGCAGGTGTACTGTCAATAAATATTTCTCTAATAATGTTATGATGGTCCCTCTTTCATTATTTCCTCACCAACACTTGATCTTTTTACACCTTTTAATGTTTGCTCATCAATGGATGAGCTATGGCATTTCTCACTATTATTATTTTAATTTGAATCCCCCAGATTATTAAGGTTGGGAATGTGTTTACTAGACATTTAAGATTTCTCTTACGTAAATTGCCTGTATCTTACCTTTGCTCATTTTTCTATTTTTTCCTGTCTTTTACTTACTAATTTAGTATTTCTCTGTATATTCTGGATACTTGTTCTTTATTACACGGTAAAAGTATCTTCCAGTTTGTAGGTGAGCTCATAATCAACATCTTTTGCATATGTTAGTTTTCATAGCTTTTTTTTTAGTTATACATTTATTTTAAACTTTGAAGTAGTAGAATTTACCAATATTGTCCTTTATATTTTACGAATTTTTTTATATTTAAGAATTCAGCATTAAGATATCATCCAATGATTTTATCTAATGATTTTAAACACTGGTTATTGACATTTAAAGAGCCCTGGTAGTGCCATGGTTAAGCACTTCGCTGTTAACCAAAAGGTCAGTGGTTCAAACCCACCAGCCGTTCCATGGGAGAAAGATACAGCAGTCTACTTCCATAAGGTTACAGCCTTGGAAACCCTATGATACAGTTCTACTCTGTCCTATGAGTCGGAATTGACTTGATAACAATGGGTTACTACCATTTAGGCTATTCCAAGGTTCTAAAACATATATATTCTTCCTTTTTTTTCTTCCCTTCCACACACATACACACACACACACACACATACACACACACACAAATATCTTGTAAGCTCGTTCTATCCTTGGTAAAGTTCTCATCCCTCCTTCACGTTCCCTTTTCACCCTATCTTTTGTGCCATACTTTCTACTCTACCTGGGAATTCTTTAGGGAAAAGCTTTTGTCTTATTTATGTATTTATCCTCAATTCCTAATGTAGTACTTGGAGCAGAAGAGATACTTGAGAAGTATATTAACACAGTCTTGGGCTGCAATAATGGAAATACAGTGTTATGCTCATGAGGATACCATGTACTCTGAGGTAGGCAAGAAAACATTGAAATATACTCCATGCAGAAAGGGACAGTGACAAACGGAGAGTGTCCATAGAAGAGTGAACAGTATCTTTGAAGAGGGGCTCTTGGAAATTTCTCCATGGAAGGAAAGCTGAAGGGCTTGATGATGCATTGTCTGGAGTCTTCATAAATCTCATTTGCTCACCAAAAATCCATTGCCTGTCTACTACTTGTCAGGTTTCGCTCTAGACAATTTACAGAGATCTTACTCACAAGACCCTTGAGGGGTGACATGGCTCCCATTTAAAGGTCTAGGATATTGAGTAGTTTGCCTAAGCTTGCTCTACAAGGAATTGGCAGTGTCATGAAGTAAATCTGGCTATGGGTGACAGACACCAAAGCTCTTGGTCCCTCACAATTGACCTTGATGCAGGTCCTCCATCATGGAAAGGCAGGTAGTCCTTAAGCACATGGACTCTGAGGCCAGACTGCCTGGGTTCCATGCCTGGTTCTCCCACTGATGAATCGTGAGACCCTGGGCATATCACTTAGTCTGTGCCTCCACTTTCCTCATTCTTAAAATAAAAACACTAGTATTTCCTGCTTTATAGGATTTTTGTTTTGTTTTGTTTTTGGTGCGCGTTAAATGAGTTATTGTATGGAAAACATCCAGAACAATCCTGACACGTGTGTTATGAAAGTTCTGGCTGTTATGATTATTTAAAGAGACATCATGCCGTACAGTGACAAAACTTATTCTCAGTCTTGCTGGAGGATTGATCTGAACCAATGGGCAGAAGTTACTGAAATTCTGATTTAAATTTGGTACAAGGAAACCTTTCAAATAATGCGAGTGGTCAGGGCAGCCTTCCAGAATAGAGAGCCCCACACCGTGGGAAGAAAATATTTTAAGCTGCATTTAAAGGACCATTGGGTGGAATGTTGGACTAGATGGCCTAAGAATCCTCTAAGAATCCTTAGAGAGCTAGGATTCTATGAGTCTATAGCACTATCCACCCAAGTTCCGGCCAGTGACATCGTTTGGCATGCTAATGAATGGAAATATTTTCACGCATGCTGGCCGATTCAAGCCATGCATACAAAGAAAAGGGCAAATCTTTTCACGTGAAATTGTGCATGAATAGAGTCTCATTGCCCACATAAAATGCATTTTGGGAAAATGGCTTTCAACAAAGCAGGGTGAGAATATAGTGTGAGCTCTTGTGATTTGATCATTTGCAGGAGGAACTCAGGCTGATGTTGCAGAAGCCTTTGGTCTTCTTATAGACTGAATATTCTTCTCTGGAATCAGATGTGTACACGATTAAAAGACCGTGGTCACCTTATGGGAAGGGCAGGGGAAGGAAATACACTATGGTGTATCCACTCCGTAGAAGACAGTGAGCTAGGCACTTGATATGCCATCTTATATCCTACTTGACAGGCCATGAAATTAAAGCTCAGAGAGGTGAAGAGACATGCTCAAAGTTACACAGCTAGAAAGCAATGAAGCCAAGATTTCAACTATGTTTCTTACTGTAGACCAGTGGTCAGGAGCTGGTGGCCTATAGGTAATTACCAGTCTGCAAGAATTTGAAAAAGAATTGATAACATTTAAAAACAGAGGTATTTCACATAAGACAAATCTAGATTTCCAGGTCCTTTTGAACAGTTGGAAAAGTTGGCAACACTGGGGCTAGGTCCACAGTCAAGCAGGTAACAATTAGGTAGAACTGAGTAGCCATTGCCCCCCTGTAGGTTAGGTATGCACTTTCCAGTGGTCCACAGTCTGCTACACTCCCTGTAGGATTACATCCTAATGTTAGTGGCCCATTGATGAATGTAGTGATGTGAGGCGTAATCCCTATTCTATCAATTATGCCATAAAAATATCAAACAAGAAATAGAGGAGAATGAGAGAAAATAGAATGGGGAAAAGGAGGCAGGGAGGGAACAAGATGCGGAGGGGAGGAGAGAGATGAAGAAATCCAAGACCAAGAGAGGACTTGAAGTGCCATAACAAATGAGTCATTATCCTGCCTGTATGTTCTGCTCAGTTGACCAAGAAAGCCTTCCTATTCCAAAGAAGCTAGTAACTCAGTACTCATTTTGGTCTGAATGCTCTTATTTCAGGAAACATTGTAAACCCAGCCTGGGGGAAAACGTCAACATGCGTGGTAATTCAAATAGCTCTTTGGCCAAGTAGAGATCTTTCAGGCTGACTGAAATAAGGGCAGATTACCTCATCAGTGCACTTGGCAGGCCTCCAGACCCTTACACTCAAGGCCGTATCTGATTCTTTCTCTTTCTCTTTTGTTGTTAAATCATCCTATTCACCTGTAAAATGGATCTTTTCCCAGAATATTCAAATCCTCAACTGAAACATCATTAGTATTGATCACCTCAAAGATGCCCACCCCCACTTCCCTTTTCATGTTTCAATCACATTCCTTTCTTAGTCAGTCTCCCCAAAATGTACTTTCTGCTGCTCTGTTTCTATCCACTCAATACCTGCTCCCTAAAGAGCAGGAAAGCATCACATTGGGGAGCTTTGGATGTTTTCCTTAAAAATATTTGATACCATGCTTATAATTTCTAACACTGTCTTTGTTTGCAACACTAACAGCACAGAAGACCTTTGAAGTGTTCATTTCTCTCCTGCCTGCCTGTGTGACTTTGGGCAAGGCAGTGAACCTCTCTGAAATTCAGGTCTCTCCTCTGAGTACTTCTTACCTCACGTTGTTGTAATTAGGGTTAAATGAAATAGTAAGGGAGAAAAGGTCTAGCCTAATCCCTAGCACACCACCATGCATCTGTCAGTTTGCTGTACTGGGATGGCTTGCGTGTTGCTGTGATGCTCGAAGCAAATGCCACTGGTATTTCAAATACTAGCAGGGTCACCCATGGTGGACAGGTACAGTCTAGGAAGAAGGACCTGGTAATCTACTTCTGAAAAAATTGGCCAGTGAAAATGTTATGAATAACAGTGGAACATTGTTTGATATAGTGCCAGAAGATGGGTCCCTCAGGTTGGAAGGCACCCCTTAAAGTAGAGTGGACTTTAATGACGTGGATGGAGTAAAGCTTTCAGGACCTTCACTGGCTGATGTGGCATGACTCAAAATGAGAAGAAACAGCTGCAAACATGCATTGATAATCGGAATGTGGAATGTAGGTAGTATGAATCTAGGAAAATTGAAGTCATCAGAAATGAAAAGGAACACATAAAGATCGATATCCCAGGCATTAGCGAGCTGAAATGGACTGGTATTGGCCATTTTGAATCAGAAAATCATATGGTCTACTATGCTGGGAATGACAAATTAAAGAGGGATGGTGTTGCATTCACTGTCAAAAGAACATTTCAAGATCTATGCTGAGGTACAACACTGCCAATGATAGGACAATAACCATATGCCTACAAGAAAGACCAGTTAATATAACTATTATTCAAAATTATGTACCAACCACTAATGCCAAAGATGAGGAAACTGATGATTTTTACTAACTTTCGCAGTCTGAAATGGATCATACATGTGATCAAGATGCATTGATAATTACTGGTGATTGAAATGCAAAAGTTTGAAACAAAGAAGGATCAGTAGCTGGAAAATACGGGCTTGCTGATAGAAATGACTCTGGAGATTACGTGATAGAATTTTGCAAAGACCAATGATAGAATTTTGCAAAGACCAATGACTTATTCCTTACGAATATCATTTTTCAACAACATAAACAGCAACTATATACCTGGACCTCACTGGATGGAAAACACAGGAATCAAATTGACTACATCTGTGGAAAGAGACAATGGAAAAGCTCAGTATCATCAGTCAGAACAAGGCTAGGGGCTGACTGCAGAACAGACCGTCAATTGCTCATAACGCAAGTTTAAGTTGAAGCTGAAGAAAATTAAAACAAGTGCACGAGAACCAAAATACAACCTTCAGTATATCCAACCTGAATTTGGAGACCATCTCAGGAATAGATTTGATTCAGTGAACACTAATTACCGAAGACCAGAAGAGTTGTGGAATGACATCACAGACATCATACATGAAGAAAGCAAGGGGTCATTAAAAAGACAGGACAGGAAGAAAAGATCAAAATGGATGTCAGAAGAGACTCTGAAACTTGATCTTGAAGGCAGAATAGCTAAAGTGAATGGAAGAAATGATGAAGTAAAATAGTTGAACAGAAGATATCAATGGGCAGCACAAGTAGATAAAGTATTATAATGAAATGTGCAAAGACCTGGAGTCAGAAAATCGAAAGGGAAGAAAATGCTCGGCATTTCTGAAGCTGAAAGAATTGAAGAAAAAAATTCATGCCTCAAGGTGCCATTTTGAAGATTCTATGGGCAAAATATTGAACAACACAAGAAGCATCAAAAGAAGATAGAAAGAGTACACAGAGTCACTGTACCAAAAAGAGGGTCGATGTTCAACCATTTCAGGAGGTAGCATACTATCAAGAACCAACAATACTGGAGGAAGAAGTCGAAGCAGCACTGAAGGCACTGGAGAAAAACAAGGCTCCAGGAATTGACAGAATATCGATTGAGATATTTCAACCAACAGTGCAGTGCTGGAGGTGTTCACTGGGTTATGCCAAGAAATTTGGAAGACAGTTCCCTGACCAACCAATTGGAAAAGATCCGTATCTGTGCCCATTCCAAAGAAAGGTGATCCAACAGAATGCGAAAAGCATTGAACAATATCATTAACATCACACGCAAGTAAAATTTTGCCGAAGATAATTCAAGAATGGTTGCAGCAGTACATTGACAGGGTACTGTAAGAAATTCAAACTGGATTTAGAAGAGGACGTGGAATGAGGGATATCATTGCTAATGTCAGATGGATCTTGGCTGAAAGCAGAGAATACCAGAAAGATGTTTACCTGTGTTTTCTTGACTATGCCAAGACAGTCAACTGTGTGGATCATAACAAATTATGGATAATGTTGGGAAGAATGGGAAATCCAAAACACTTAATGGTGCTCATGTGGAACCTATAAATAGACCAACGGGCAGTCATTCAAACAGAACAAGGGGATGCTGCATGGTTTAAAATCAGGAAAGGTGTGTGCCAGGGTTGTATCCTTTCACCATACTTATTCAATCTGTATGCCGAGCAAATAATCTGAGAATCTGTACTATATGAAGAAAAATGCAGCATCAGAATTGGAGGAAGACTCATTAACAACCTGCGATATGCAGATGACACAACCTTGCTTGCTGAAAGTGAAGAAGACTTGAAACACTTCCTGATGAAGATCAAAGACTACAGCCTTCTGTATGGATTACACCTCAACATAAAGAAAACAAAAATCCTCACAACTGGAATAAGCAATAGAATGATAAATGGAGAAAATATTGAAGTTGTCAAGGATTTCATTTTACTTGGCTCCACAGTCAATGCCCATGGAACCAGCAATCAAGAAATCAAGTAATATTGCAGTGGACAAATCTGCTGCAAAAGACTTCTTTAAAGTGTTAAAAAGCAAAGTTCTCACTTTGTGGACCAAGATGCACCTCATCCAAGTAATGGTATTTTCAATCACCTCATATGCATGTGAAAGCAGGACAATGAATAAAGAAGACTGAAGAATTGATGTCTTTGAATTATGGTGTTGGTGAAGAATATTGAATATACCATGGACTGCTAGAAGAACAAACAAATCTGTCTTGGAAGAAGTGCAGCCAGAATGCTCCTTGGAAGCAAGGATAGCAAGGCTTTGTCTCTGGTAGTTTGTACATGTTACCAGAAGGGACCAGTCCCCGGAGAAGGACATCATGCTTGGTAAGGTAGAGGGTCAGTGATGAAGGGGAAGACCCTCAATGCGATGGACTGGCACAGTGGTTACAACAATGGGCTCAAATATCGTTAAGTGTTGTGAGGATGATACAGGACCAGGAAGTGTTTTGTTCTGTTGTACACAGGGTTGCTATGAGGTGGAACCAACTTGAGGGCACCTAACAACAACAACAACAATCCCTAGCACATATTGTACATTTAATCAACACATCTGAAATGAAATCTCTACGTGTAACTAACTAGGTGACCCTAAGCAGGACTGGTAACCTCTCTGGGTTTCCATTTCTTGATCTGGGAAAACAAAAAGAGTTGGACTAGACTTCCAAGATGACTTATAGCCCAATGTTCTATGTTTACTGAACTGCAGGGATCTTCAGCCACCCTTCCCTACTACCTGTGAGAACGTTGGAGGCAGGGGTTATCTCCCTTTACCTGTATATCCATAGTACCTGATATCATGGATTGAATTGTGTCCCCCAAAAATATGTGTATCAGTTTGGCTAGGCCATGATTCCCAGTATTGTGTGGTTGTCCACCATTTTGTCATCTGATGTGATTTTCCTATGTGTTGTAAATCCTATCTGTATGATGTTAATGAAGTGGGATAGGTGGCAGTTACGTTATTAAGGCAGGACTCAACCTACAAGATTGGATAGTGTCTTGAGCCAATCTATTTGAGATATAAAAGAGAGAAGCAAGTAGAGACACAGAAGAAACTCATACCACCAAGAAAGCAGCACTGGAGCAGAGCAGAGAGCTCTCATATAACCCCTCTCCTCCCTGAACACAATTTCTTCTATTATTAATATCTTGCATTGGTGTCGTAAACTTGTTACAATTGGTGAACCAATATCGATAGATTATTATTAACTGAAGTCCATGGTTTACATTAGGGTTCACTGTGTTGTACAGTACTATGGGTTTTGACAAATGAATAATGCCATGTATCTACCATTACAGTACATACAAAGTAGCTTCACTGCCCTAAAAATGTCCTGTGATCCCCTTATTCATCCCTCCCTCTCTCCCTCCCCGCCCCCCGCCCCAAACCCCTGGCAACCACGGATCTTTTTACTGTCTCTATAGTTTAGCTTTTTG
This sequence comes from Trichechus manatus latirostris, assembly GCF_000243295.1. Classification (NCBI taxonomy): domain Eukaryota; kingdom Metazoa; phylum Chordata; class Mammalia; order Sirenia; family Trichechidae; genus Trichechus; species Trichechus manatus. The sequence goes on from NW_004443939.1 coordinate 3,057,876, forward strand.
AAAATGGCACACAGTTGAAATTATACAGTATGTAGCTTTTTCAGACTGGCTTTTTTCACTTAAAAAAAACCATTGCCATTCCGCGCGCCCGGGCGGGCTGCTCTCTGGGTGCCGTTTGTTGGATGCTGGTGTTGCTTTTTCTGCTTCTTTTGGTTTCTCGCTTGCCTCTCGCTGCCTCCCCCTCCTTTTGCT
>NW_004443939.1:3066376-3127364 GCF_000243295.1 Trichechus manatus latirostris
AATAAAAAAGAAAAAAAAAAAAACATTGCCATCAAGTTGAATCCGACTCATAGAGACCCTATAGGACAGAGTAGAACTGCCCCATAGGGTTTCTAAGGAGCAGCTGGTGGATTCAAACTGCCAACCTTTTGAGTAGCACCTGAGAATCTTAACCACTGTGCCACTTAGCAATATGTATTTAAGGTTCTTCCGTATCTTTTTGTAGCTTGACAGCTCAAGCTCATTTCTTTGGATCATTTAATGCCCTAAATATTTTGATCATCCAGTAGGCTCCTCATAATAGAAACTCCCCCACTCCAGTTGCTGCTTAAGAGGCAGCCATAGGTAGCTGATTGATGGCTCCCCCGCCCCGACTTACTGCAGAGACTCAGCTGATTGAAGAGTAGTGCAGAGTGAATACAAAGGCTGACCAGACCAAAGACCTGGGAGGGGCTCGTTGGGAAGGAGGGAGGGGTTAGAAGGGAGGGAGATAGGGAAGGAGGGACAGAGTGCCAGAGAGGTGATCTGGGGCAGTCAGATTCCTTGTTGGGGACACGAACTAGGAACTATGAAGGGCATGATCCATTAGGAGCAGGAGCTGAAACTGATAGGATGCAGAGAGAAAGGTGAGGATGAGTCAGGGCCAAGTAGAAGAGCCATAACCCTAAGGGGCTATAAAGTTTAAAGGAACAGGCCAGCTAAGATGCTAGTGTGCCAGGAAGGGGAGAAAATGGGGGGGTCCTGAGCCCTGACTGCTCTGTAGGTCCAGTCCTGGAATACATCCACTTTTGCTTGCAACAATTTGGGTGAGACTTGGTGACTTTTAGCAGGAAGAGACTGGCCATTGGGACAATTAGAGTCTATTGTAGAAAATTAGGGAAAGGAAGGGAGAGGAAAGAAAAACAAACAGGAGAAAGAAAGCAGGAAGGGGGAAGAAGATCATGGAAGAAAAGGATGAAGAAGATACAAACAGGCTGGGCAGGGAGTAAGAGACCCTGGGTGGCACAAACGGTTAAGTGCTGGGTTACTAACTGAAAGGTTGGTGGTTCAAACCCACCCAGAGTCACCTCAGAAGAAAGGCCTGGAAAACTGGAAGGGTAAGAGGCAGTTATCAAGGGCAGATAGATGGGACAGAGAAGAGATTCAGGCTGAGGGTCAGTCACTCAGGTTTTCTAGCCTTCCTCAAAACCACCACAATAAAGAGACATTCCTCTCCAGTTTTCATTCTTTGCTTAATAAATAAATAAGACAAACCTGTCTATTTCCTCCCTGGAGAATTGAATGCGATCAGTTCTGGCCATAAAGCCCCCTGGAGAAATTCACGGTGTTCAGAAAACATTAAGAGACTGAAAGAGAGATGGTTTCTAAATCTCAGAGGAAGAAGCTTCAGAATGAAGTCTTGGACCTAATCATTTTATCCCTTCCCTCAGCCTGGTCACACTGCCAATTCCCCCAGCAGTAGCAATCACTCACAAAGGGAGAATCTCAGAGCCAGGCGCAGATTCAAAGCCACAATCAAATAGAAGCCCAAGTTCTCCGCTCATATAATTTCTGGTAAACACTGTCCATTTCAGACTTCCAAATGGGGAGTATATTTTTATTCATTTTAAGTTATCCTCTCTTTCATTTTATTGGAAAGTGGGACAATTGGGCAATTTGAAGGGTTTGATTTTCTGTACTTATTCATATTTTTCAACATATATACTCCTCTCAGGACATGAACTGTGTAGATGTGGAGACAAAAGAAGAACCATTTCTGCAAGTCCCAAATGGGAAATTCAGAGGCAGGGGTGTAGGGACAGCCTTGCTTTCACACTATGTAACAGATTAAAGGCAGAATTGGCTCAGGTTTTAGCTGGGATGGAGTGTTAATAAATGAATGAATTATTCTCTGTTTACAAAACAAATGAGCTTTCTATTGGCTGGGCTAGCGGTCTTCTTCCACTGCAGACCATTAATAAATGAAACTCTATTTGGATTTTACAGGCATATTTATCATCAGTGTCGCACTGATGGGCAGACTGGTGTTGTGGAAAGAGTGTAGACTTTGCAGTCAGAAAGCTGGTGATTCTGATCCTAGCTCTTAATTAACATGTGGCCTCTGGTATGGTTCTTTATCCTATCTAAGCCTTACCTTTAACATCTGATAAACCAAAGTAACAGAATCTGATGTATACAGTTTTTATAAGGGTTAAAAAAAATCATCAGTGTAAAGCGAGTTGGACCATGCCTGACACTGAGTAGGCATTCAATAAATCTCCCTTCTCTTCTTTCATTCCAAAAAGCAAACTTCGTAATTTAAACAACCAAGAGCCAGGAATAGCCCTGCCCTAGGCAACATAATATTTCACCACTGCAATTGGATTACAAGCAAAAGGGTAATTCATGAAGTTGCTGACCTGTGTTCCCTGGGGCTGGAACAGCATGTTGGTTTCATAAAGAGAATGAGAGGTGATCCCTTTCAGCAGCTGTGCCCTGCCTGAGTCAGGTGGGAGTTCAGCTGGGGGCTCTTTCTCCTGTCCATATCCAGGAACCATAGGTCTCAGGCTGCCCACCCCCGACATGGCATTTAACACAAGCAGACCATAGTAGTTGGTGTTGAGTTGATTCCTGTTCATGGCGATCTATGAGTGTCAGAGTAGAACTGTGATCCACTGGATTTTCAGTGCCTGATTTTTAGGAAGCAGAGTCCCAGGTCTTTCTTCTGAGATGCCTCTGGGTGGACCCAAACCTCCAACCTTTCAGTTAGCAGCTGAACATGTTAACCATTTGCATTATCCACAGACTCCAGACCTCAGTCTTTCTCTGTACAGTCTGGCAAACTGCCTCATTTCTGGGAATCTCAGCTCTGCCTGATTGTTGGTTAGAAATGTACCTGCTCCTCTCGATCTCAGCTGATCTCTTTGGACATGACCCTGACCTAGCAAGAACTGCTAGGCTCCTAGCACTGGACTTTGTTGACCCATCTGAGGAAGTAGTGGGTATAGAAAAGCATGCATGGGCCTTGGAACCAGAAGGAAAAGATTTTAATTCCTGGGTCCACTATTTACAGTGACTTCTCAGGCAAACTTTTGAAGGTTTTGAGACCTCAGTTTTCTCATCTGTAAAATGAGGATAACAGGCCTATGTCCCAGGATTGTTGAAATTTCAAACGTAAGTATTAGGTATCTGTGACAGGAGACAGTCTATCTGCGTCCCTTTCTATTATATTTATCCACATCTTCTCTTTTTGTTGCCTGGTTTACAAAAATTTTAATAGTGAATTATCACACTTGCATCTCAATTCTGTACTGAAGATATAATTACTGTATTTTCACGCAAATAATGAGCAGGTTATACTTTTTTTGCCAGCCGCAAATCACACCCCCCTCAACTCCCTGCTAATTTTGTAAGTGCTCTATGCTGCATGTTACATCTGTGGGCGCGTTATTTACGTGGGCACGTTATTTGTGAAAAATAGGGTACTCTCTTCCTCTCTTTATATTTTTGGTGATGGGCACGGTAAAATCATGGACGTTCTCAAGTGGCATGTTAGTAAGAGGCAGAGCTGGGGTTTGAACCCAGGCCTTCCAGTTCTAGAAGTGAGATCCTTTTACCGCCAGTTCTCAAAATGAGACTGGTAAGTGCATCCATAAAGCAGAATCACAGACAGCCATTTTGGACGTGAGCGCTAGAATTGCCCTTAGAGAGTGCAATCTTCCCATTTTAAAGGTGGAAAAATGAGGCCCAGAGAGTGAAATAACTTGTCCTGGGTCACACTACTCTGTCTGAGGCAGAGCTAAAATGAGACGGTCTCTGACCATCTTATAACTCTCCAGCCAGGTCCTCCGCTTCTAAACTGAAACCGCAAACCGGAAGTGTGTGGGCTGGTTGGGCGCCACAGCCTTGCTTTGTGCTCACTCACAGTTTTCTACAGTTCTCCCTCCCCATTGCAGACAATTAACTTTCTTGGCTGCTAACCCAAAGGTTGGAGGTTTTAGTCCACCAGAGTCATCTCAGAAGAAAGGCCTGGTGATCTACTTCCCAAAAATCAGCCATTGAAAACCTTACGGAGCACATATCTACTCTGACACTCATGGGGTCACCACGAGTCTGAGTCAAGTCGAAGGTACCTAATAACTGGTACTTTTCAGGATGCTGTTTCTAATTTGAATAACCTATTTTAAAAGCAGCCAAATGCAGGCCAATATAATGAATTTTTCTAGTTAGACTTTTTATTAATTGAATTTTATAGATTAAGAAATTGAGACTCAGAGACGTTCAGCAACTGGCCCAAGGTCTCACAACGAGTGAGGGCAGAGCTGGGGCTCAACCCTGGTGCATCTGAGTCCAGGGCTCATGCGCTCTTCCCTGCCCTGGGCTTCCTCCCACAGAGGTCAAAGGTTAAACTAGAAGACAGCAAATTCATGCTGCTCCTCTACACCTTTCATTCAAATTAATCCCTCAGTGTAGAGTGAGTCTAGGCAAGTTTGACAAAAATCAATTCTCTGAATGACCCGTTTGCAAAACAAACAAACACCAAAACCAAACAAAGCCAGTTTCTCAACATTGCGTAGAGCTTTAGAGCGAATCTTGACGTCTATTAGAGCAAGGCAGCTCTCTTTCTTTCCTGTCTCCTCTTCTTTCACGTGTTTTTGGTGATTCTTAGCCTTTTACTCTTCCATAGGAATTTTAGATTCAGCTTGTCGATTTCTTAAAAGACTCTGCTGGGATTTTCACTTAAATAGCTCTGAATCTATAGATTAACTTAGGGGAGAAGTGGCATCTTTACTACCTTGAGTTTTCCTATTCATGACTAGGATGTTATACTCTCCATTTATTCAGGTTTTCTTTTATGCTTCTCAATAAAGGTTTATATATATTTTTTTTTCTGTAAATGATTCACACAGGAAACGCACTTCATAAGAATTTATTGAGCACATGGTACACGTGAGGCCAAAATCCCTATCCCATATGAACCACGTTTTCTATTTTTCTAAACTTTAATCACTTTTTTATTCTTTTGTAATTTCACAAATGGGTTCATTTTGTATTTCTAACAATTAAGCTTCAAACTTTCAGCATTTCTTACCACTGACAGTGTACAGGAGGGGCACTTTCCCAAGACCTGTGGATCCACCACCTCCTTCCTCTCTGGTTTGGATTTGGTGTTTCAACATCTCTGAGGGAGATAAAGCCATTTAAGCCCCAAAGACTCTCTAAACCCCACTGTGTATCTTCCATCACCCTGCTGCCACATACAGAGCTCTGATCCTTAATATTGGCGGGACCAGATTCCGTTAATTAGCCATTTTTCTTTCCCAAATGCAAGCATCTGATTAGTGATTAGATCACACAGGCTTTACTTAAAGCAATTAGGAGTAAATACTTCAGCTTTGTTCAACGAGGTAGGAGCTAGGAGGCTTCATCATGTGGGAAAGAACAAAGACACTTCAGAAAGAGTATACTGGGTCATTTCTGCAGCTGGCACCTTATCTGTAAAACAGCAGTGGAGTTTCAGAAATGAATGTTTCTTAAAGGGAATGAACAATGCTTGCCAGAAAAGTGGGTCATCATCGCCCAATTTCTTTTATCTATTTAGCAAATATGTACTGAGTGCTCACTATATACCAGCACAAAGATATTCATGGTCTTTGCCTTCACTGTGCATGCAGTCTAGTGGGAGATGTAGACAAATCAACATGAAGTAATAAAAAGGTGATTAATATCATGGTAAAGAAAAGCACAAAGAAGGCACACTTAAGATACTGGAGTGTGGGGGGAGAACGGAGTGGGGGTGTGATTTGCGGATGGATCCTGAAAGAGGAGATTGCTAACTTGAGAAAGGGAAGGAAGGTGTGCCTGGAGAACAAATAAGAAAGTGGAGTTGGAGCTGGCAAGAGATGAGATGAGATGGGAGAAGTAGGCAGGGGCAGATCATGCAAAGAACAGTAAGCTAAGAAGCGAAATTCAGGAATTCAGACTTTATCCTAAGGGCAAGGAAGCCATTGTTTGTTTGTTTTTTTTTAATTGTGCTTTAAGTGAAAGTTTACAGTACAAGTTAGTTTCTCATACACATATTGCTACGTGACCTTAGTTGCTCTTCCTGTAATGTGACAGCACACTCCTCCTTTCCACCCCTAATTTCCCGTGTCCATTCAATCACCTCCTGACCCTCACTGCCTTCTCATCTCGCCTCTGGACAGGAGCTGCCTATTTAGTCTCATGTATCTACTTGAGCCAAGAAGCACTCTCTTCATGAATATCATTTTATGTCTTATAGTCCAGTCTAATCTTTGTCTGAAGAGCTGGCTTCGGGAATGGTTTCAGTTCTGGGCTAACAGAGTCTGGGGGCCATGTCTTCCAGGGTCCCTCCAGTCTCAGTCAGACCATTAAGTCTGGTCTTTTTACTAGAACTTGTGAGGGCTTTTAATCAACAGAATGACATGACTAGATTTTCTTTTTGGAGACACCATGAAGGTTACAACAAGGAGAATAGATTGGGATCAGTGTAGAGAGATGGGATGTCCATTTATGAGGCCACTTCAGTAGTCTAGGCAAAGGATTATGATAATGGCTTCTACTAGAGTAATAGCAGTAGAGATAGATGTAAAAAACAAACAAACAAACTGGGCCTTAGAAAGGACAAATGGCTTGGCCTCTCCTCATAGATCTACTGAGTGGTAGAACAGGATTTTGAAACGTGTTCTACAGGGTCCAAAGCTTGTCATCTTTTTACTATATCCAGTTTCCCTGCTATGTGCAAGGAATAAAGTTATTCTTGGGGGAATAATGAAAGATACGAATCAGAGTGGAAAATGAACTGGAAGGAGGATATCCTAGAAACAGAAAGACCCACTAGGAGACTGTCGCAATAGCACACTAAAGAGACGCTAGGGGAAGAAAGAGAATTACTGTTTGTTGACCAACTCTGGGAGGTAGTTCAGAGTGTTGATTCTCAGACTTTAAAGTGCACGTGAATTCCATGGGGATCTTGTTAAAAATGCAGACTCCTGATTCAGCAGGTTTAGGGTGGGGCCTGAGATTCTGCATTTCTAAAAAAACTCCCAGGTGAGGTCACTGCCACTGGTTCAGGAACCACGCTTTGAATAGCAATGGTAGAGTACTGGTTAACAGCCAGGTGTCTAATTCAGATGGACCAGGGACTGAATCCTGGCATCTGTAGTTATCAACCGTGTAACCTTAGGCAGTTACTTTACACCTCTAAGCCTCAGTTTCTTTATCTGTAAAATGGGAATGATGATTCCTACTTCACAGTTATAGTCAATGGAATAATGAAGGTAAAGTGCCTGTCACACAATAAGGGTTCTCACCATTATAGGTGAAGATGACTAGACACTAGAAACTTATAGGACATCTCATTTAATCGCCACAAGCATCCTGTGATGCAGGCATCTTCATTCCTACTTGATACCAGAAGGGAATGAGACTCAATCAGGATAAGACACTTGTACAAAATCACACCATTATTAAGCGCTGAAACTCAGTTTAGCTCCAGCACCCATGATGTTTATTCCTACTCCTCAGGTCTAACTGGGGTAGTGGCAACCAGAGTAGTGTTAAAAAATCTCTCCTGCAGGGGCAACAGCAGGAAAAGATGATGATGTTTTTTATTTGACCGTCAGAGACATGTGCCAATTACAGATTCTGGTTTCAAAGTACCCAGAATCACAGATGAGGTGTTCAGGAGGCTCAGGGATTGGAGGACGGAGGGGGCAAAGGACATATGATACATGAAGTCCAGTGAATTCATCGTGTTCGCTGGCTTTTGACATTCTTTTTCATGTTTCAAGGCTGCATCAGCATTGTTTAATAGGCCACAGAAATTCACAATCAAAATTTCAATGCTAAAAATACCTCCGTGCCATCCTAGAATTTTTTATTTTATTTTTGTGTATGTGTGAAAAACAAAACACCTGAGTATTTTCCAGCCAACAAAGAGAAAAATGTGTAGGCTGTGATGAGTAATTGAATGTACTTTTTGTCTGTTTGCAATAAACATTTTCAAAACACATTATCCTTATCCTTTTGACATTTCTGTAGGGATTGCTTATACTCCATTTTCTGCAGAATGTCTTCCATCCTCACTGGGTCCTGCAATTACCTATTTGGAAGAAGACCATCTCAGCCCTTCAGAGACATTATCAGTTTTAAACAGTTGATTCCTAATTTTTGTTGTTGCTTTTATATTCTGCTATCTCTTGGTGGTGGTGGTCGGGGGGGCAAGGGTAATTTAAGCTATAGAAAGCGACATGATAGATAGCCTGATATCTAGCCAGAAAAATGATACTTATAGAGGAGTAGGTAGTATTTTTGACTTTTTCTTTTTGTCAATTCCATGGGTCATTGAATGGCCCAATAGTGGTCATATGCAAGAGCTCTGGGGCCAGACTGCCTAGGTTCTGATCCTGGTTCTGTCATGTTCAAGCTCTGTGGTCTCAGGGAAATTGCTTAAACATTCTGTGCCTTGGTTTTCTCATCTGTAAAACTGGGACAATAACAGTACCTTGTTCATAGAATTCTTGTGAGAATTAAAGGAGTTAAAATGTATAAAGAGCTTAATTACATAACATGCACTCAATAAATATTTATTATGATTGTGGTAAGACTATTTTGTCATAAAGAATGATAGTCTTGAATTCAGAAGATACTGTCACTTACTAGCTACAGTAGTCTGCAAGTGACTGAATCTCCTTGGTTTCATCTGTAAAATGGATCTATGCAATGCCCAGATTATGCAGAGGATTATAAACCGAATCACAAGTCTGTATTCTCCTTTCTAATCGTAATGCAATTCCACTGAGATGTTCTTTATCAGGGGAGTTAAATGATCAGATTAGCATTTACAGGATTATTCTAACTACTCTTTGGGGAATAGACTTGGCAAGGGTGGAGTTAAGAAACCAGTTAGGAGCTGGAGTAGAAGTCCAGGTAAGACATGTCAGGGGCATTGACCATGGTGATGGTGGGAGAGATGAAGCAAAATGGACTCAACATATAAATTTCAGAAAGACTTCACAGGACTCAAATATAGAGGGGAGAATGTCAAGGATGACCCCCAGGTATCTGAACAACTAGATAGAAGAGCAACTCATCTGAATGAGATGAAGGCAAGTACCTACGTATACTCTGGAGCAACAATATTGTTGTTGTTAGTTGTTAAGTCGATTCTGACTCATGATGACCCCGTGTGTGCAGAGTAGAACTGCTCCATAGAGTTTTCAAGGCTGTGACCTTTCAGAAGCGGATCACCAGGCCTATCTTCCAAGGTGCCTCTGGGTGGGTTCAAACCACCAACCTTTTGGCTAGTTGTCAAGGGCTTAACCATCTGTGCCACCCAGGGACTCCTGGAGCAATAGCAAAACCAAAAACCAAACCCATTGCCATCGAGTCGATTCCAAGCCAACAGTAGAGAGATCGAAAAGGGGAAAAGGAAATGCCTGTAAGGAAAAAAAAAAAAAAAAAAAAAGAAGAAAGAAAGGGAGAAAAGAAACTCAGATTTGTAGAGTACTGAAACTCTCCATAGGATGTTGAAGAATTGCATTGTAGGCTGGGGGAGCTGCACAATCAAGGCTTGGCAGAAGAGACGCTGTCATATTTGAGGAATGCTGTGCTTGCCCCTTATGCACAGAAACAATAAGCTCTGGACTGTTGCTTAGCCACATCAATCAGGTGTATGTCTTGCCATCCAAATACATGGACCTTCATCACAAAAATGACTTCTTTTGTATCCCTGGGTATATTTAACCCAGTCCCATGCACATAACAGAGTTCTTGGTAACATTTGTTGAATTCAGAAAGTTATAGAATAAAAGACAAAGCATTTATTTACCATCAGCATTTTTGAGAGCCTGAGCTCAACTTTGGGAATATAGAAGATGAAAGAAATATGGCCCATGACCTTAAAGACATGGATCTCCCCTCCCACCTACCTTTCCCCTCCCTTCCCTCCTCTACCCCCTTCTCTGCTTCTCCCTGCTCCCCTTCTCTCCTCTCTTCTTCTCTCCCTTCCCCTCCCCTTCTCTTCCTTCCTCCCTCCCCTCCCCCTTACTCACGCTTACACTCACTTTCCCCACTGCACAAAAAGGGAGAGTCAGCAGCAGCCTGAAGTCTGATAGCGAAGCTTGTTGCAGATTGGACTTAAGTAGGCTCCTCATGGTCCTCATCCTCCTAACACCAGCAGGCTAGCCATGCATGTCCTTCTCATGGAGAAGTGCAAGAAAGCAACCCCAGCTCTGCAAACAAATTCCAAGCCTCTGCTTGCATGGCATCTGCTAATATCTCACTGGCCAAGGCAAGTCACATGGCAGAGCCCAGGGTCAAGGCACAGGCAAGTGCATTCCGCCTCCAGCAGGAGAAATTATGAAATTACATGGCAAGCGGTACGGGTATAAGGAGGGATATAGTACCACAGTTACCTTGGACAAGTCTTTTCCATTCTCTAGATTTCTTTGCCTTTAAAATCAGGATAAGATCTGTGTGCCCCTAAAGTGTGAGATACATCCCTCTAGTAGCACACAAAATGATTTTAGGTAGCACATGAAGTTTAGTTATTTCTTAGATATGGCAATAACTATGTAAGCACATAAAGCTATCATGATTCCCTTCTGAATTTGCTCTCAATATTTCAAGTTAGTTTCTTTAACAAGGCCCTCAACCAAAAAAAACCAACCAACCAAACAAAAACCATGGCAATTCTGACTCATGGCAACCCCGTGTGTGACCCTATGTGTTACAAAGTACGGAAAACCCTGAGCTCCATAGGGTTTTCTTAGCTGTAATCTTTATGGAAGCAAATCACCAGCCCTTTTCTTCTGCAGCCCTGATGAGTAGGTTCAAACTGCCATCTCTTCTATTGGTAGTAGAGTGCAAACAATTTTCACCACCAAGGGACTTAACCCTTGATGTTTTTCCATTTTAACGAGGAGCTAGCGGTTCCCAGGTTTGGGTTCTTCTGCAAGCCACAGTATCTAGCTAGAATTCCAAAAGCCTGTTTTGTTTTCATTGAATTTCTTTTCAACTATATTATATTTATAGCAAGTGATTCTGGCTTTTCATTTAGTTACTTTATAAAGTTTCTTTTAAAATACACATGTTTAAAAAAAGAGTGAGCTTATTTAAAGAAAATATAAACTATTGGTGGCTTGTGGATATGAAAAAAGTCAAGACTATGGTGCTTGAATAACCGAAGTTTTGAAAATTCTGGATTCAATGATCCTTATGGTTCTGAGATCCTGTGATTACTGCCAACTTCACTGCCCCAGCTGCTACCTCCACTTCTGCCCCAAGGCTTTCCCAGAGGACGATGAGCAGCAAGGAGCATAGTCCTTCTCTTCTGAAGGTCTCTAGACCTTTGCTTTCCCGCCTCTGAATATGAGCAGTCCAGCTGCCAACATGACTGCCCAGCCAGATGTATTTGATTGATAGGTTTATCCCTACACAATGGACCACAGTCAGTCAACCTGGGGCTGTCCCTGCCCTTGGCACTGTGACACGTGGCCCAGATTCCAAATGTCACCACACATCTCCTCATGGCATCAAAGCACCCTTGAGAGCAGGAAGCACTAACGGATGGCTGAAAAGCCTTCAACAGGACTCCCCGAGACGGGCCGTGGGTTAACAGAGCCCCCTCCGTGGTGATGGGTAGCAGCATATGCTCAGCAAAAAATGCCTGAAGGAAGAGTGGTTCCTGCACCATGCCAGCAGAATACTGGGTCAAATGCCGGGTATCAGCTGCCTCCAGCAGAGCACAATTTTCTTGTGCAAAATATTCATTAAATCCCTGATCTCTATATTCGTTCCTTACCTCTGTGGTGTTTCATTTTAATGTACCTAACTGGTAATGATAAACCCCCCTCCCAAAAAAAACCCATTGCCATCAAGTCAATTCCGACTCCTAGTTACCCTATAGACCCTACAGGACAGAGTAGAACTGCCCCATAGGGTTTCCAAGGAGCGCCTGGTAATGACAGAAGACTTTTATTTATATTTAACAATTTATTAAAAAGCAAATGAAAAGGGTTTGGAGACCCTTAGATTAAAGGACTAAAAAGATATAAGGACAAAATTCAAGGAATAATCCTTGATAGTAATGGCTAAAGTGGAAAGTGTTCTTATTTTCATTGTATACGCTCTGCAATGCTGTTGTTGTTAGGTGCTGCTGAGTCCATTCCCACTCATAGTAACCCTATACTTAGATGTAAAATGTCACAATCTCTTCAGAGTATTTTGAAATTACGTTTATGCTATAGTATCTGTCTTAGTCATCTAGTGCTGCCATACCAGAAATACCACAAGTGATGGTTTTAACAAAGAGAAGTTTATTTCCTCACAGTTAAAGCAGGCTAAAAGTCCAAATTCAGGGCGTCAGCTCCAGGCGAAGTCTTTCTCTCTCTGTCGGCCTTCTTCTCTTCAGTGTTCCCCCAGACTAGGAGCTTCTCTGCACAGGGACCCTGGTCCAAAGGATGCGCTCTGCTCCTGGCACAGCTTCTTGATGGTATGAGGTCCCCCTGTCTCTCTACTCACTTCTGTCTTTTATATCTCAAGAGATTGCCTCGGGACACAATCCAGTCTTGTAGATCCAGTCCTGCCTTACTAACGCAACTGCCACCCATCCTCCCTCATTAACATCATAGAGGCAGGTTTACAACATATAGGAAAATCACACTGTACCAAAAATCATGGCCCAGCCAAACTGATATACACATTTTTGGGGGGACATAATTCAAACCATGACAGTATCCACACATACAGATACGTAAATGCATACATACATCTGTGTGTGTGTGAGAGAGAGAGAGCTAGAGAAAGAGAGAGAAAGGAGACACATAGACAAAATATTAATTACTGTTGAATGTTTAAATCTAGGTATGGGTATGTGGTGTTCACTGTATTATTAATTCATGCTGCCTGTATGATTGGACAAATTTGAATTTGTATAAAATGATAAAACTAAGTGTATCGGGGGGTGGGGGAATGATTAGAAAATGGCCATTTTTCTCACAATAAGACTGCTGCTTCCTCTGGTCTAAAAATTCCTAACCTAGGATTCATACACCGTTAAAAAGCCCATGAATGGTCTTAAAGAGGTACATGAACTGTCCAAAATGACCTTTAAAAGTTTGTATTGTGTGTATTTCTATGAGTTTCTCTGGAGAAAGGATCTAAACTTTAGTGCAAATTCTCAAAATGATCCATGTCTCATTAAAGACCACGCTCTAATAGTGCTCCTTAGATTTCTGGAATACATGGCTCAGAAAAATATCAACAACAATAAAAATAACTAAACTGGGGGACAATATAAGGTAATAATGTTTCTCCCTTAATAGAAATATTAAGAGAAATATCTGCCATTTACCATCATTGTAATTTCAAAAGAGAGGTTATATCAGTTTAGCAGGACATTAAAAAAAAAAAAAAAAAGGCAGAAAGGCCATAAACTCAGATTAAAAACATAAATTTTAATTTAGGAAGATGATGACTATCTTGTCCATTTTTGTTTCATTTCAGTGAGGACCAGCACCAGTCAGAGGACCAGGATTTGGGAACCACTGTTTGAATGGGGAATCCGTACTCAGCCTGCAAATCTCTGAGAAAAATGTGACCTTCTCTGGGATTTCCTAAAGCTGAATCCATGGTCCCTCTGCTCCTGGAGCACCCTGAGAGAAGTCCCTTATCAACTATCCCACTGTGCTATAACCACTCTGAACTGGCAAGGATGGTGAATTCAATCCCAAAATTCATAGCAACAGGTATTTACTACCACCCTCACAGTGGCTAGGCCCTGAGCTAGGCATCAAACATGCAGAAGTAAAAAGGCTGTCTTTGTCTTTAATGGTTCCACATTATAGTGGAAGAGACTAGAAATGGAGTAAGTGGGCACATCACTCACTACACTACTCCTCTCTCCAATGCCAAATGAGCAAAAGAGATGATGAATGATGCCATAGAGGATGTATCACATAATCCCTATATGTATAAATGTGGGCACCCCAAATGGGATTGAATGAATTATCCTTCCAAAAGGAATTTAAAATGTCTCTTCCCTCTACAAGCGCACAGGAGAGAATACAGAATGCAAGGTGTAGACAGAGGGCACTTAGAAAGAGCAGGCTACAGCCTATGATAAGATTGCAGACTCACTTTAGGGAGGCAAACCTCTTTAGCGATGCAATCATAATACTTAGTTCTTAAAGTACATTTTAAATATCAGCCCATACAATGGCTGGGGCTTTACTGACTCTATAACTAAGAGCCCAAAAGAAGCAACCAGTCCCAGAGCACCCTCTGAAAAGGAACAGCATGGGACAAAGAGAGGCAGCCAGTAGAATCCAGAGGAAGGATGCAGACCACACCTACACAAAAATGGTTGACATTGTCAGAGTTAAGGAAAATTAGGACAAATTATATCAGATCCCATCGTGCAGTAGGCACGTTGTTGTTGTTATGTGCCATTGAGTAGGTTCCAACTCATAGTGACCCTATGCACAACAGAAAGAAACACTACCCGGTCCTGGGCCATCCTCACAATCTTTGCTATGTTTTAGCCCATTGTTGCAGCCACTGTGTCAGTCCATTTTGTGAAGGGTCTTCCTCTTTTTTGCTGACCTTTACCAAGCATGATGTTCTTCTCCAAGAACTGGTCTCTCCTGATAACATGCCCAAAGTATGTGGGACGTAGCCTCGCCATTCTTGCTTCCAAGGAGCATTCTGGTTGTACTTCTTCCAAGACAGATTTGTTTGTTCTTCTGGCAGTCCATTCAATATTCTTTGCTAACACCATAAATCAAAGACATCGGTTCTTCTTCTGTCTTCCTTATTTATTGTCCAGCTTTCGCAAGCACATGAGGCAATTGAAAATACTACGGCTTGGGTCAGGCACACCTTAGTCCTCAAAGTGACATCTTTGCTTTTGAACACTTTAAAGAGGTCTTTTGCAGCAAATTTGCCCAATGTACTATGTCATTTGATTTCTTGACTGCTGTCTCCATGGGCGTTGATTGTGGAGCCAAGTAAAATAAAATCCTTGACAACTTCAATCTTTTCTCCATTTACCATGATGTTGCTTAGTGGTCCAGTTGTGAGGATTTTTGTTTTCTTTATGTTGAGGTGTAATCCATACTGAAGGCTGTAGTCTATCAGTAACTACTTTAAGTCCTCATCACTTTCAGCAAGCAAGGTGTATTATCTGCATATCACAGGTTTTTAATAAGTCTTCCTCCAGTCCTGATACCATGTTCTTCTTCGTATAGTCCAGCTTCTCAGATTATGTGCTCAGCATACAGACTGAATAAGTGTGGTGAAAAGATACACTCCTGACATGCAGCTTTCCTGATTTTAAACCATTCAGTGTTCCTTTGTTCTGTTCAAACGACTGCCTCTCGGTCTATGTACAGGTTCTGCATGAACACAATTAGGTGTTCTGGAATGCCCATTTTTCACAATGTTATCCATAATTTGATATGATCCACACAGTTGAATGCCTTTGCATAGTCAATAAAACACAGGGAAACATCAGTCACAGTTGTATGCAATCCTAAGAGGGTTTCTATTCCCGATAGCATGCTTGATTTTTATCTAATCATTTGTTGTTGCCACAAAGTCCTGAGTTAAGAGAACCTCTCTGGCTACTTTTGTGTAGTGAAATCTGAATTGAGTGGATACCGGCAGATAACTACCAATGGTAGTTATCTATCAGGTAAGTAGGTTGCTATGAGTTGGAATTGACTCCACGACACACAACATCAAGTAAATTCCCAGGACTATCACATGTATTCTTTCAACACACATTTGTGACATTTCCCTTTCAGTTGAGAAGCCAAAGTCCAGAGAGGTTAATTACTTTGACCAAGGACACAAAGGACACAAAGCTTGGGACTTCATTAATTCTGGCACTGAGAGCCCAAAGGAAGCAGCCATTTGCAGAGCATGGAGAAGTACCAGAGCGGACAGGAATCCAGGTCTCAGTTGCAGTCCAGAGTCTTTGAGACATCAAAATTTATGCTGTTCTCCAGAAGTCATAGGTACCCAAACTAATAGAAGATTCAGAAAGATGGTTAAATGTTTGCAGAACATGCCCTATTCCTTTTGCTAGGTGAAACTCTGAGTAACATAAGGAAGGGAAGGCTGGGATAAATAAGAAACTTTAAAAACATAAATAACTGTTAGACTAGATGAGAAAATGTGAGATTTAGAAGGGAATTGAGAAGTTATCCAACCAAACTAGATAGAAATACGGAGATACAAAGGGATATAATATTATAATTATTTTTGCCAAGCAAATTAGTAACAGGACAGGGATTAGAATTCAGTTCTATGTCTTAACCCGAAATTCACACCACCACCCCAGACATTCAGAGGATGCTACACTGACAAAAGAAGGGAGCTATGAACTATGAAGAAGAAATTTTGATCCGAGAGACATTTTTTTTCCCCCTTAGAGTACAGACTTTTAAGCGCACTGCATTTTGTTATCAAGGGAAGCATGTGGAGACATGGGTAAATATATAGAGGAGATTCTGTAGCTGTAGTCTTGGGCAGAGGACCAGAATACACCCAGAAACTGGTCCATTTTATTTCCTGGAGCAAGATCTGTAACTCCAACATTTCAAGCCCTAGATGATAATGTTAATACTATTCCCAAGTTCAAAGGCTTCACGTTCTTATTTGTTGCTTCTAAATCACTGAGCCTTTGGGCTTTGGTTTTGTAAGGACAAGACTTAGGCCTCTGAGGAATGTGAAAGCAGATGTCACTTCCACTGTGACAGCAGCCTCATGTGAAAGCATACCCAAGAGTAGCTCAATTTTCTCTTAAGCCCACTCCAAGCAGGCTTCCACCCTCACCACCATACCAAAGCAGCTGTTGTCAAGGTCACCAGTGACCACCATGTTGCTCACTGCAATGGTCAAGCCTCAGCCCTTACCTGACTGCCAGCATAGCACAGCTGTCATCCCTCCTCTACAAAGCACATTCTTCAGCTGGTTTCCAGGACCCTACTTTCTCCTTTCCTCCCTGGCTGACCCTTCTTAGTCTCATTTGCTGTTTCCTCCTATCTCCCCAATCTCTAAACATTGGAATTTTCCAGGTCACAGTCTTTGAACATTTTTCCTTCTCTACTACCCCTTTGCCAATTTTGTTGATTGCTCTATTTCCAACACCTCACACACAGCCGCTATGGACTGAGGAAGCCTCCATTCCCCGTGTCTGACTGCTCTGGAATTAAAGCTGCCACTCTTCCTCAGTCGGCATCCTACTCTCCCTAAAGGACTAAATTTCTCACAAAAATATTAAAAAATAAATCATACCTTATGTAATACAGCATAGTGGCTAAGAGTGGAAGTGCTAGATCCAGGCTGCCTGGATTCAATTTCCAGTTCCCTTTCTTACTAGCTGGATGTCCTTGGGCACGTTACCTAATCTCTCAGTCTCAGTTCCCTCCTCTGTAAAATGGCAAAAATAAATAAATAAATAAAAATGTTAGTACCTACTTTATGAAGTTGCTGTAAAAATTAAATAAGACTTACTGCATTTATGGTGTTTAGAAAAGGAACTGGTATATAATAAGCACTTAACAAATGTAGCTCATATTATTACATTAAATACATAGTATTCAAATAACATTCTTTTATTTTCCAGTAAGCTTTTTTTAGGGGTATCTAGGTTGATACAAGGAGCCCTGGTGGCACAGTGGTTAAGCACTGGGCTGCTAACTGAAAAATTGGTGGTTTGAACCCACCAGCTGCTCTGTAGGAGAAAGATGTGGCAGTCTGTTTCTATAAAGATTACAGCCTAGTAAATCCTATGGTGCAGTTCCACCCTGTCCTGTTGGGTCGCTATGAGTCAGAATCAACTCAATGGCAATCAGTGTGTTGATACAGTATGTACCGATGTTTGTGTGTGTGTATGTGTACATGTGTGTCTATATATATATATATCTATATAGTTATTGTATTTTCACGGAAATAACGCCACACCTCCTACGTTTGCTTGCCAGCCACGCCCTCCACCTGTGATGTCTTTTCGTAAGTGCCGCTATACCAATATTTTTTTACGTGTTGCTGTAAAAAAATTAGCATAGCAGCACTTATGAAAATACCTCCTGGGGGGAGGGCATAGTTGGCAAACAAATGAAGAAGGTGTGCATTATTTGCATAAAAATACAGTATATATATGTATACATACGTGTAAAAAATGTATGTATATATATACATATGTATTTAGAATCCATACTGGCACTTATTTTTCCCATGTCCTGCCTCTTGTGCCCCATATAAACTGGAAGCAGGGCTGAGCACTTCTTTTCTTTCTTCCCAAAGATAATCCATACCACAAAATATTAATAAGTAATATAGATCTTAATACTTTATTGGGATCTTGGAGGAGAGGGCTTGTATCACAAATCACACTGAAATAATTTAAAAGAGCTCCATTAGATATTTCTCTTCTGCACCAAAATTGCTATTTGGTAAACCATTAACCAGGCTTCTCTCTTTCCTGCATCCCCCCACAATATACCCTGCTGCTTCCTCCAGCACGACTTGGCCCCTTTGCTCTGGGCTCACATTGCCCTTCATCTACCCAGAGCCTTTATGTCTGCCAGCCAGGCCCCATTTTCAGCAGAGCTTCCTGAGGGAAGCTCTATCTTACTCACTCTTGAATCCTGATATTCTTGGTACTTAGCAGAGGGCCTGGTACATTGTACATTCTCCATGGTCCATGAGGAGAATAAATGAATGAAAGAACCTTATACATGAATCCATCTTTCTTATGGAGAAGAAAACTGAGACAAAAGAGAGTGTCATAGGGCCTGTGGAATAGTCAAAAAGAGACCTCAGTTTCTTGTCCGTTTATCCCCATCCACCACAAAAGACCAAGCACATCCAGTAGTAGCCTTTCCATTAAACACCTGGAATAAACCTGACTTTTCTTGTCTGTTCTGAAGATCAGTGTTAGACCAGGAGTCAGTCTTGGGCTATGCAGAGAGCAAACTCTCCCTCAACAGCTGCATCCTTAATTCCACTCCCTGCTGGGAAAAATTAATGAAACATGTAGGAAGCTTAAGAATATTCCAAGGAGATTTGATTCTACACTGGTGGCCAGTTTCAAGAAATGCATACTGATGGACACAAATACCACCCACATTGTCTGTCTTCCTGTACAGGCTCCATCCAGTCTGAGCAGTGTCAGGGGATCCAGGAGAGTGCTCCAAGAAAGGCCTGCAGGAAGCAAGCCTCTCTCAGGGGACGAAGAGGCCCAGTTGGTGATTGCCTGGGTTGTGACTCTCTTTCTTCTCTGTGATTTTTTATTTTTTGCAGGGGTGGGGGTGGGGATCAAAGTGAAGAATAACCCAGCACTGATGAGAGTACTTACAGCTGAGAAAACTCCTAAGAATTTGTGTTTTCACGTGTCATAGGAAGAGGTCCTTCCTTTCCTCGTTCACATACCAAATAACAAGCCAGTTGCTACACAGTCGATTCTGACTCATGGCGACCCCATGTGTGTCAGAGTAGAACTGTGCTCTGTAGGGTTCTCAATAGCTGATTTTTTGGATGTAGATTGCCAGGCCTTTCTTCTGAGGTACTTCTGGGTAGACTCGAACCACCAACTCTTCAGTTTGCAGCCGAGCACATTAACTGTTCGTGCCACCTAGGGGGCTCCTTTTATTCACAAAGAGAAGTCATAACCAGCCCCATCGTTCTGCTTAAGGGGTACACTATAGCTCCCTTTCTACTATGTCCCAGCAAGGCTGATCCTTTGCTCCTTGGTGACAACTCTCCATCATGTAAATTCGTCCATGCCCTTATTCTGTATCTGCCAACAAGTGTTAGTCACTGCTCTACAGATGCAATTCTGTCTCCCCCACAATAAGCCTCATAAGGGCAACATTGCATTATGCCAGGTGTACAATAAGTACTCAGTAAATTTGGTTAAATCCCCCTTAAACCAATGAAAAGTGCAGTGTATCAAGATCACAAAAAGTAGGTTCAAATCCCAGCTCTGAATGAAATATCTTTTTAACCTCAGCAAGCCTTGGTATACTCATCTGTACGGCAGACATGATATTAGTGGTTTTTGTTGTATTTAGTTCTCACAGATGCCTCGCTTAAATGTGAATTAGAGAAGAATACTCATCCCAGAGTAGTTTCAGTTCAATGACAGATGGTTATTTTTATAAAATCACTTTATTGATATATAATTTCAAGAAATAAAATGAACCTATTTCAAGTATACTTATCATCATGTTTTAGCAAATATACACACCCATGTAGCCACCACCACAATCAAGATACAGAACATTTCCATCACCCCCAAAAGTTCCTTTATAACATTTTTCAGTAGATCTCCTCCCTCCAGTCCTGAGCCCAGGCAACCACTGATTTTATTTCTGTCATTACAGATTAGTTTTCTCTATTCTAGAAATTCATACTAATGTAACCATACCGTATGTACTGTTTGGTGCCTGGCTGCTTGTCCTCACCATACTGTTACCGAGATTCATACAAGTTGTTGCCTGCATCAATACTTTGTTCTGTTTTATTGCTGCATAGTATTTAATTGTATGGATATTATGGATAGACTTGTTTATCCATTCACTTGTTAATGGAAACTTCTGTTGTTTCCAGTTTTGGGTTATTGTGAATAAAGCGGCTATGAACATTCATGTAAGAATTTTTGTGTGGATATACACCTTAATTTTTAGGTAAATATCTGGGAGTGGAATTGCTGAGTCATAGGCTATTTGTATGTTTAACTTTATAGAAATTTTCTTTTTAAAAGTGGTTGTATCATTTTTTATTCCCACAGCAATATATGAGAATTCTACTTGCTCTAAATTCTTGTCAACACTTAGTAATGTCAGGTTTGGTTTTTTTTTTTAATTCGCCATTCTAGAAGGCATGTACTGGTATCTCACTGCGATTTCAGTTTACAATTCCCTGATGATGTTGGGCATCTTTTCATGTACTGATTGACCAATTGTATACTTCTTTTCTGAAGAAAATGTTCAGATCTTTTGAATATTTTTAAAAAATTGGATTATTTATCTTCTTATTATTTTACACACACATGTTATGGATAGAAGTCATTTGTCATATATATGTTTTATGAATATGTTTTTCAAATCTATGGCTTGTCTTTCATTTCTTAACAGTGTCTTTCAAAAGCAAGGATTTAAACTGTAATGAAGTACAATTTAACTGATTTTTCCTTTTATGTTTCATGCTTCTTATGTTCTTAAAAACATTTATCTACCCGAAAGTTATGAATATTTTCTTCCAGAAGTTTTATAGTTTCTGCCCTTATGTTTTGGTCTATTTTCCATGTCAAGTGATTTTAGTGTACAGTGTGAGATAAAGGTCAACTTTCATATTTTTCTCTTCCTGTCACTTTCCAGTGATTTCATCAGCATTTGGTAAAAAGATGATCTTTTTGCCTCCATTGAATTATTTTACCAACTTTGTTGAAAATCATTGAGCATATATCTGTGGGCCTATTTCTGAAATTTTTCTTTGGTTCCATTGAATGGTATACTATGTCAATTCTATTTTCTGTTGATTACTGTCATTTTATAATACGACTGAAATAAGGTAGTGTAAGTCTTAAAACTTTGTTCATTTTTTTTCAAAGTTGTTCTGGCGATTTTAGGCCCTTTACTTTTTCATATAACTTTTAGAATAGGCTCATCAATTTTTGAGGGAAAAAAGACTGCTGCAACTTTGAAAGTAGTTAAATTACACCAATGGGTCAATTTGGGGAAAATCTACGATTTAAAAATATTGAGTTTTCTTAATCTAGCAACATGGTAAATTTCTCCATTTGTCTGGGTCTCTCAAAATTTCTCTCAGAAATGTTTTGTACTTTTTATTTTATAGGTCTTGTACATTTTTTTGTTAAATTCATTACTACGTTGTCATGGTTTGAATTATGTCCCCCAAAAACTGCATATCAATTTGGCTAGGCCATGATTCCTGGTACTGTGTGATTTTCCTGTATGTTGTAAACCTGCCTCTATGATGTTAATGGGGGAGGATGGGTGGCAGTTGTGTTAGTAAGGAGGACCTGATCTACAAGACTGGATTGTATCCTGAGGCAATCTCTTGAGATGTAAAAGACAGAAGTGAGCAGTGAGATGGGGGACCTCATACCATCAAGATAGCAGTGCCAGGAGCAGAGCGCGTCCTTTGGACCGGGGTCCCTGTGCCGAGAAGCTCTAAGTCCGGGGGAACACTGTTGAGAAGGCCGAGAGAGAGAAAGCCTTCCCCTGGAGCTGATGCCCTGAATTTAGATTCTTAGCCTACTTTGACTGTGAGGAAATAAACTTCTCTTCATTAAAACCATCCACTTGTGGTATTTCTGTTGTAGCAGCACTAGATGACTAAGACATATGTCATTAAAATATTTTTTTAGTTTCAATTGTCTATTGCCAGTATGTGAAAATTCAGTCAATTTTTTTTTATACTGACTTTATATCCCATACCTTGCTAAATTTACCTGTTAGTTCTAGTAGCTTTATTGTAGATTGCTTAAAACTTCTTAAATCTGTGAACATGGGCAGTTTTACTTCTTCCTTTCCAGGCTGCATCCCCCTCCCCCCTGACTTTATTTTACTGACTAGCACTTCCAGTAAAATGCTGAATAGACAAATGGACCACAACTACCATGGCCTCCACCAGACTGAGTCCAGTACAACTAGATGGTGCTCGGCTACTACCACCAACTGCTCTGACCAGGATCACAAGAGAGGGTCCCGGACAGAGCTGTAGAAAAATGTGGAACAAAATTCTAATTCACAAAAAAGACCAGACTTACTGGCCTGACAGAGACTGGAGAAACCCCCAGAGTATGGCCCCTGGACACCATTTTAGCTCAGTAATCAAGTCACTCCTGAGGTTCATCATTCAGCCAAAGATTAGACAGGCCCATAAACCAAAACTAGACTAATGGGGCACAACAGTCCAGGGACAAGGACTAGAAGGCAGGAGGGGACAGGAAAGCTGGTAATAGGGAACCCAAGGTTCAGAAGGGACAGTGTTGACATGTTGTGGGGTTGTTAACCATTGTCATAAAACAATATGTGTACTAACTGTTTTAATGAGAAACTGTTCTGTAAACCTTCATCTAAAGTACAATTCAAAAAAATGCTGAATAGAAGTGTTAAAGATGTTCCATTATGTTCTGGCTTTCATTCTTTCTGATGAAATATTATATTAATATATAGAGGGATATATGTGTCCTTTGATATACATAAGTGTATGTGTGTGTGTGTATATATCATATATATAGATATATACCCATTTATATATATATATATGTCATATATTTATATATATATATTATATATATATGTGTGTGTGTGTCCTATTGCTTGGGTTCCATGCTTCACACAGACTGCTTTTAAGATACTATTTTTATCACTGGTTTTCAGCAATGTTATTAAGATGTGCTCTGGTATAGTGTTGTTTTGTTTATTCTGTTTGGTTTTCACTTAGCTTTGTTAATCTGTGGGCTAATAGTCAAATTAAATTTTTAGCCAGTATTTCTTCAAATAGTTTTTTTTTTCACTTTCTCTCCATCTGAGACTCTAATTACAAGTATGTAAATCATTGAATATTACCCTGTTCTCACTGTCACTGAGATTTTTTTTTACATATTTTTCTCTTGTGCTTTATTTTTGACAATTTCTATTGCTATGTCTTCAAATTCTTTTATCTTTTATTCTGCAGTGTTCAATCTGCTGTTAAGCCTTTCCGGTGAAATTTACATTTCAGATAGTACCTGCAATCCCTGTGTTATGAACAAGATCCATTCCTAAGTCTGTCTTTAAGTCAAATTTGTAGTTAAGTCAGAACAGGTACATACAGTTCTTATTTAGCATCAGTTAGTCAAATGTTTGTCTTAGTATACAGTATATAATTTACCTTTCTATGCATATAAAACACTTAAGAAATACTTCCAAACCATGCAATATTTTCATGAGTGTCACAAAGTAGTGAGGGCATTTGTTATTACAAGCCATTGTATTTAACTCAAATTTTTAATATAACAGGCTCTATGGTAGTCTGTTATTAAGTACGAGTTGTCTCTAAGTCGGATGTTCATAACCCAGGGACTGCCTGTATATTTTTCTGTTCTATAAATTCTGTTTATTTCATTTTTATATTAGTCAGATTTTTTCCTCTTAATGTTCAAGTTTTTCTTTAAATCTGTAAGCATATCACAGCTTTTTTAAAGTCCATGCCAACTAATTACATCATCTCTGCCATTTCTGGGTCTGTCCTAGTCATTGTCTTTTTTTCCGCCTAATTTTGGATCACATTTTATTGTTTCTTCATTTATCTAATAACTTTTTATTGGTTGCTGGCCACTGTAAATATTTTGTTACTGACTGTCTAGATTTTGTTGTATTCCTTTAGAGAATGCTGAACTTTGTTTTGGTAGTTAATGTGGATCACCTTGGTCAGTTCAAGGCTTGTTTTTAAAATTTGTTATGGCATATCTGGAGTAATATTTACTCTAGTGCTAATTTAGTCCCACCAATAAGACATGACCCTCTTGGGTGTCTAATGAATTCTCTGGGTGTTCGCTGAAATCTCTCTATTCTTGCTGCTCAGAACTCAAACTCCTTTGTGAGTTCTGGGAATTATTCAGCTTAGAGCTCCTTAGTTGTTCTTTGCCGAACTTAGTACAGTTTTGCCTTATGCATTCATAGGTTAGTATTCAGCAACAGTCTTAAGGGGACCCATATGCATATTTCTTAACCTCTTCCTCTGCAAGTCCTTCTTTTCTTTGGAACTCTGGCCTACTTCTTCCAGATGCCTCAATCTTACTGAAGTCTGATCACCATCTCCTCAACTCAGTGGGAAGGTAAGAGTGGAAAGGGGAAATCACTAACTAGATAATAGACAAGTGTTAACTTTCGTGAAGGGAAAGAGTACATAATACAGGAGAAGTCAGCACAACTTGACCAAGGCAAAGTCATAGAAGCTTCACAGACATATCCAAACACCCTGAGGGACTGAGTTACAGGGGCTGAGGGCTGGGGACCATGGTTGTGGGGATCATCTAGGTCAATTGGCATAACATAGTTCATAAAGAGAATGTTCTACATCTTATTTTGGTGAGTGGCATCTGAGGTCTTAAAAGCTTGTGAGCAGCCATCTAAGATACATCTACTAGTCCTATGCTGTCCAGAACAAAGGATAATTAAGAAAACAAAAAACACAAGGGAAACATTAGTCCAAAAGACTAATGGACCACAAGTACCACGGCCTCCAGCAGCCTAAGCCCAGAAGAACTAGATGGTGCCTGGCTACCACCACCAATCACTCTGACAGGGATCACAACAGAAGGTCCAGGACAAAGCGGGAGAAAAATGTACAACAAAATTCAAATTCACACACACACAAAAAAGACCACACTTACTGGTCTGACAGAGACTGGAGGAATCCCAGAGACTATGGCCCCTGGATACTCTGCTAACCCAGAACTGAAGCCACTCTTGAAGCCCACCCTTCACCCAAAGAGTAGATAAGTCTATAAAACAAACAGTAACATAGATGAGGAACATACTTCTTAGTTCAATCATGTGCATGAGACCAAACAGGCAACAGTTGCCCCAAAACAAAGTCCAGAAGGCAGGAAGACACAGGAAAAATGGACGGATGGAAACGAGGAAACTGGGGTGGGAAAGGGGAGAGTGTAGACGTGTTGTGGAGATTGCAACCCATGTTAAAAAAAAATTTGTGTGTGAATTTTTGAATGAGAAACTAATTTGCTCTGTAAACTTTCACCTAAAGCACAATTGAAAAAAAGAAAAGAAAGAAAGAAAGAATATAAAGAGCAGGCAGAAGAGCTTTCCATGCAGCTGCAGCTGCAGTCTCTGTGGTAAGAATGAGCACATGTATTAGAGAAGCTGAAAGGTCAGTATGGCTGGAGCAAAAGGAAGGAAGGGACAAATGGTACAAGATAAAATTGGGAGATAGGCAGGGATCAATTCACACGGGCCTTGTAGTCCAAAGTTAGGTTATTTTAAATGCCCTGGAAAGTCATTGTAGAGTTTTATTAAGTAGCAGAGTGATGATACAATCTCATTTGTGCTTTTTCAAAATCATTCCATTTCCTTTATGCAAATTCCTAAAAGTGTCACAATTTTAAAGGTCCATTGATAAAATTTAAATTGAATTTCACTTATATTTCTTGATTAGATACTAAGTGGCATGTGTTGTGAGGAGTAAAAATAGATAAAATAGTCCCTGACTACCTGAATCTCAAAATCTGGTTGAAAAGTCAGATACATGCCACACATGCCAAGTAATTGTAGCTTTTTCTTTACCATTACTGAGCAAAGAAAAGGAAAATCGTCAGTGGGCTGAAAACTGATGCCCAGGCTGAAAACTTCCTACCCAGAGACAGTTTCCCCATCCCATCTCCTCTCTCCAGGTTATCTATGGAAACTGTACACTGTTCCCCATCAAGTGAGAGGTCTGAGACCACCAAAGCTATTTTCTATTTTCCTTACCTGACAGTTCTGATCTCTCCACCGTACTTACTGATATGAGATAGCAGGATGATGCTTTAAGCTAAAAATGCAAAAGTCTACTTTATTAAATGTATTTAGGCCTAGGGGGTGAGCATAGCCAGGTAAGTCCTCTGGAGGTCATGGCAGGAAGCCCTGGCTCCAAACTGGGCACCGTATTGCAAGAAAAAAAACTGGAGCCATGAGGAAGCTGGACATCTGCAATTTTCCTCTCTCAAAAAGAAATACACAATTGTGTCAATCACTGGCCAGTTACATTCCTCATACATTTTTAGCATGCTCACCTGTTGTGCCATTCTTAAAAAGAACTGCACATAGCGCAGGCACTGAAATTCTATATAAAATTATGCCAAGGAGAAAGCAAAAGTGAAAAAAATCAAGAAAAATAATTTAAATGGTTTATGAGAGAATCTGATGAATATTCGTCAAACTAAAACTCATTACTAAGTAGCATGGTCCTGAGAGAGAGGTATTATGTCAGGAATTCTTGACTATATTTAAAACTTCTTTAACAATGGCTATAGTACTCATATTTCTTCTTTAATACGTGTTCAAAACAAGTAGTTTTCTATACTGTAATATGTTTAATATATGTTCACTGTTTTAAAAAATAGAACATTTAGAAAGTGCAGTGTGGAAAAAGGGAAAAAAATCCAGATTTTGAAAAGTAGAAAAAGGAAAAAATATTACCATATTCTCACTACCACCCACTATAAATGTTTTGTATTGATTCTTTCCAATCTTTTGTTCTATGCATATTTTATATGGAGCCCTGGTGGCACTGTGGTTAAGAGCTAAGGGTACTAACCAAAAGGTTGGCAGTTTGAATCCACCGGCCAATCCTTGGAAACCCTATAGGGCAGTTCTACTCTGTACTACTTGGGATCACGCTGCATAAATACTTTGTCTAATTATTTTTTTAGATTTGTCTTATAACATGATCCCATTCTACTAGATGATTGTTATACCTGAATATTTTTCTGTCACATAGATACAACCATTTCCCTGTTGTTGGAATTAAAACAAAGTGCTTCATTTAGGCTGCCTCCTTTCAAGCTATTTGGAGAATCTAATATTACAGCCAGTAAAATGAGATGTAATGAGAGAACAGCTTTCAGAAACCCCACTCTACTCCACTGGGGTGTGAGGCAAACATGCTGTTGTTGTTGGGTGCTATCAAGTCAATTTTTCCCTCACAGAGACTCCATGTGACAGAGGAGAACTGCCCCATAGGGCTCTAATCTTTATGGAAGCAGATTCCCAGGTCTTTCTTCTGTGGAACACCTGGGTAGGTTCAAACCACCGACCTTACAGTTAGCAGCTAAGTGCTTAACTGTTGCACCACCAGAGCTCTTGAGGCAAACCTAACAATCACTACTGTTTGGAGACATCTACTCTATACCTGGCATTCTGTTAAGGATCTTATCTACTTGATCTATTTTAAACCTCACAAAAATTATATAAAGTGGGATTATCCTTACTTTATAGAGACACTGAGTCACATGGAAAATAAGCAATTAACCTAAATTACACAGCTGTGTAAATAGCAGAGGTGAGATTCTAACACGCACTCATATGATCCCGAAGCTTTTTAACAGACCCCAATATGGAATAGCTATCAGATTGGGTCTTTGGATTTGGTTAGGAGAATCGAGAGAGAAAAAGTAAAAGTGCACTAGGTGATTTGGTACTGATCAAATTGGGTAAATTGTTCATATTAAAGATAATGGACAATTTGGTCCCTTGAAGACAGTAAAACTGAATTTGGATCTTCACCTTTCTAGGACAGATTTATGACCCAAATGTGTTCAGGGCACAGTTTTCCTTTTTATGACAAAACCTTGAAAGGTTTAAAGAGACAATAGGCCCAGAGGGGAAAGCAAGTAACTTTCAATATTCTAGGAGTTTTAAAAACATTAACTAATTGCACACTCCACAAGGCAGTTATAATTACATCTATTTTATAGATGACAAAACATCAGAGGATGTTATTTTAACTTATATCCCCTACAATGTAGAATTTTACCACCTTGAGGTTATTAATCCAACTCTTAGTCAATTAGTACTTAGGATAATTGTTTACCTTGTACAGGTAAGCTCCTTGAATGCAGTAAGTTTGAAGGTAGAGAATGAGTCTTCAAATCAGAGGATAAAACCTGGATCATTAAATTCTAACCAATCTCATTACACTGGTCCCATATTTTATAGGTAAAGAATATGAAAAGAGAGGGAGATGACCTGATCAAAGACACACAGCTGTGTAAGTCTCAAAGCAGAGCTAGACATTCAAACCTGTGGTTTAAATCTTGATCCACTGTTGCGTGTTATGTATCACTGGTTTACTCTTTCCCACAGCATCCAAAGTGCCAAAATAAGTGCAAACATACTCAGTAAATGCTTGTAGAATGGAATTGGTTAATTTTCCCAGAGATTACGTTACCATCTATGCCAATGTTGTTGTTGTTTTTGCTGTTGAGTTGGCTTCTGCTTATGGCGACCCCATGCAGCAAACCAAAACGTTGTCCAGTCCTTGGGCATCCTCACGATTGCCGGCATTCTTGAGTCCATCGTTGCCTTCCAACCTATGAAGCTCATCTTCCAACACTATATCAGACAATATTCTGTTGTGTTCCATAGGAGGTTTTTTTTCTTTGGCCGATTTTCAGAAGTAGCTTGCCAAGCTTTTCTTCCTAGTCTGTCTTAGTCTAGAAGTTCTGCTGAAATCTGTCCGCCACTGGTGACCTTGATGGTATTTGAAATGCTAGCGGCATAGTTTCCAGCATCATAGCAATGTGACAAACCGACAGATGGGTAGTGTATCTACGCCAGTACATACCATAACACAAAATACTCAGTCAATACCTATATCTTCCAGAACCTCCTGATTCTCTTTTGCCCAACATAAGTACTTTGGCAAAGTTCTTTTTCTCTTTGTTTTAAGAAAGTAAGAGAATTGTTAAAGAAAAAATGTATTATCTTGAACGCTTTTTAGTTTTCCTAGATAAGGAAGCCATGCTTTGGAGTCACACCCATTGAACGCCTCATGTCACATTACTACTTAATATCGGCAGCTACTACTTTCTTAATGACAGTGGTAATTGGGTGTATGTAACCAGAAGTCATTACAAGAAATAGATTGATCTTAGTTTGAAGCTTGAACACTACCATCTTCAGTAAGGCAGAGAAACAATGTAAGGGGAGGGAGGAGTACTCTGGACCACCAAAGAAAATCATTTAGCATGAATAGTTGAAAACAGTCAGTTTTCAATAATGCAGTCTGTGCATCATCTAAATATTCTAGGAGCCACTTCTTCAACTTTTGAATTTCTCCTACAAGCTTTTCCGCAAAGCTAGTATTCATTTGTTCCATAGGTATTTTATTTTTTAAGTAATCATTTGCTCAATGTCAATATATGTCAGACACTGTACTGATGCAGATACTATTTAGTTAACATTAATAAAGGCTTACTATGTGCCAGGCAAAAGGCTCTGTGCTTGAAATCCGTATTCCAATTTAATCCTCAAAACAATCCTGTAAGATTAGTTCTATTATTATCCCCAATTTATAGATGCAGAGACTGAGACTTAGTGAGGTTAACTTGCCCAACGTTATACAGCCAGTAGGAACTAATAAAAGCTAACATGGTTTGAGTTCTTTCTGCGTGCTTGGCACTGTTCACTTAAACCTTTTCACAACCCTATGAGGCAGGCATTCTTATTATACCTATTTTACAGGTGAAGAAATTGAACCTTGGATACCCAGGGTTATAAAGCTAGTAAGTGGTAGAGGGAGCTTCAAATCCAGGCAGCCTGATTCTGTAATCTGGGTTCTTAAATGCTACACTTTACTGCTTCTCCAGACTGGTAGTGCTGGAATTTAGACAAAGCTCTGTCGGATAGCCAAACCCCGTCCTGAACAACTGTGGGGCCTGGCTGCATTATGGGGAAAATTTTATGGGGAAAATACCATTACTGTTTTCTTTCATAAACTAATCCTCTATAATAGCATTAAAAAAAAAAAACATGAAATAGGGATAAATATAACAAAATAGTGACAATTTGGGTACTAAAAACTATTAAAAATTGTGAGAGAATTTAGAGAAGACTTAAATAAATGCAAAGATGTACTGTGTTAGTGGATCAGAAGACTCCACTAACAATGATCATTTATCCCCAAATTGATTTATAGATTCAATGCAATCCCAATCAAGATCCTTGCAGGCATTAAAACAAAAATTAACAAGCTAGTGCTAAAATTTATATGAAAATGTAAAGGCCTAGAATAGCTAAAACAATTTTGAAAAAGAAGAATAAAGTTGGAAGACTCACACTAGCCAACTCCAAGACTCACTATAAAGCCACAGTAATCAAAACCGTGGTATTGCCATAAAGGTAGACAAGTCCATCAATGAAACAGAACAGAGAGCCCAAAAGTAAATCCACACATACATAGTCAATTGATTTTCTGACAAAGTGTAATGGTAATTTAATGGAGAAAGTATAGCTTTTTCAACAAATGATGCCAGAACAATTAGATGTGCATATACAAAAGGAAAAAAAAAAAACAAAAACAAAATAAAACTCACACTGTACACAAAAATGAACTCAAAATGGATAAAAAGGAGCCAACTGCAACATGGCCGAATATGTGCAACATGGCCGAATCTCAAAAACATTTTGCTAAGCGAAAGAAGCCAGATGCAAAAGGCTATATATTGTATGATCCCATTTTTGACAAAAGTATAAGGACAGAAATCAGATCAGCAGTTGGCAGGAGTTGGAGGTAGGGAGAAAGTATTAGTAACTACAAAGGGGCATGAGGGAACTTTTTGGGGTGAAGGAAAGATTCTATACATTGATTTTGGTGCTAGTTACACAATGGTACCTGTTTGCCATAATTCATCAAACTTTATATCTAAAAGGGGTAAAATTTTATGCATGTAAACAGTAAGCCTGTCTTCAGAAGTCCCTGTGTGGTGCAAACAGTTAACTCAGTTGACTGCTAACCTAAAGGTTGGATGTTCGAGCCCACCCAGAGGTACCTTGGAAGAAAGACCTGATGATCTACCTCCAAAAAATGAACCACTGAAAAGCCTCTGGAACACAGCTCTACTCTGACACGAATGGAATACTCAGAATCGACTTAACAGCGACTGGTTGGTTAAACCTGACTTCAAACTATCAACAACAACAACAAAAAAGAATTACTTGGATAGCTTATAAAAACACAGAAACCAGAGTTCCTGATTTGGTAGATCTGGATGGGGCCTGAGACTTTGCATTTCTACTAAACTCCCAAGTGATGAGGAGGCCGCTGGTGGTGGATCATACTTTGAGAACTACTGTCCTTAGTAACATGGGAGGGGGTGGTTTACGTGCTTAGTACCTGGAATTGGGAATAGTTCTCTAGCTGTGGACTCTGGGCCATTGTCGTTGTAAACACACCAGTCTCCAATGCTGGTCACTTGGGCATTCCCCATTCAGCCAGTGCCTACCACCACAACAGAGTCACACTGGGACTTCGCCTTAGCTTTCTGAGGCTTTAGGCCCATTCGTCTGGGAGGGGCACAGTTTGACCTGCTGTGTCCAGATGAAAGGGATTTCTTCGGACAATAGCACAGAGGATAGGGGGCCCTTTTCTAAGGCCCTCCGCTAACAACACCTGCCCAGTTGCTATCGTCTCCTCACCAGATAGGAGCAGTCCGCTGGAGAGCCAGCTGCACCGGCCCCTCCCCTGATTCCTTCTTGCAGTTTTCTCAGTGCCAATTATGCAGGAAAGGATATTTGTCTTCCTATCAGCCGTGTCACCACCCTCATTTCCCACCCCTGCTTAAAAAAGCTACTCTTTGCTATGGGTAGACTTTGGAGTCTGATAGACCTAGTTTAAATGCCAACTCTGCCCGTTACTGTGTGTAATTTGGAGCAACTTCTTTTATCTTCTCTGAGCCTCATTTTCCTAACTGTGAGAGGAAGGTGATAAATTTTACCTCATAGAGTACACATGTGTATATTGTAAGTATGTGCAACCAGATGTTGATTGAGATTTTCCCTTTTGTCCCAAAATTGGCAGCAAAAATGCAAGTCGAGACAAAAGGATGTTAAGAACCCATATCTAAAAGCTGCCCTCAATAATTGAGGGCAGGCATCTCTCTTAGGGCTTATATTGAAAAGTAATTACCTTGGCTCTCCCCTCAGCCATAACCACCCTCTCCCCTCCTTCACTCATAATAAACAAAACTGAAACCCGGAGGAGGGGGCCAAGAAGTCACTAGTGACTTTAGAAGGATAAAGAGCTTGGAAAAGGGGCATTTCCTTCATCTCCCCACACTACCACCGCCTCCCACGGCAAGGGAGAGGTTGTACCAAGAAAATTCTCCCACAGAGATTGGGGTGCCTGCAAAGGGGTAGACCAGAGGTTCTCTGTTTAGAGACTGATTTATACAGCAGTGAGTTGAACTGCTTCTTGGGCCCATTTGAGAAGACAGAAAAGAGACTTGGAGAGACAGGGAATTGTCCTGAATCAGGGCTATGAGTCAGTTTGTTGGGGGGGGTGGGGATGGACCCCTGCTGAGAATTTGCATTTCCACCCCAGATACACTGAATCAGAATCTACATTTCAACAAGACCCCCAGATGATTCTTAAGTACAAGAAATTTTGAGAACCACGCTCTACTGGTGGTTCTCAGAATTGGCCCCTAATCAGTAGCTTGAGCATCCCCTGGGAACTTGTTAGAAATGTAAGTTCTCAGCAGGGGTTCAAACCTGAAAGAACAGGTCGGAAGCCCTGCCCTGAATCAGCCCTTACTCTCTCAGGGTTTGAAGTAGCAAGGATGCTTGCTTTCCTGTGGGTCAAGGGTCACTGAAGTTGGCTAGGCTTGAGCTGTCTTGAGTACACACCAAGAGGATTCCTTGACAGGTGAGGGGTTCCAACAGCAAGGGCGTTGGGCTAACAGAGGTCAAGCAGTGCTGAGTCACCACACTGGGGTCTCCCAAGAACCCCACATACACACTCTACAAGAGGCCAGCATTTGGATATGTGCCTTATGGAAGGACCTGAAAGTCAGCCACAGAACCAACTAACCAATAGAGAAGAACTATTATCATGAACCTGCAAAAAAATAAATGTCTACTCCTCCTGCTCTACTCTTTCCAGTCCCCAATACCAGATAAGATAAGTGTTGGAAAGGGAGTGGGAAGTACCCTAGAACCAGCCACAAGCACCTTTCCCCCGTCATGCCCCCTAAGCCACAGTTCTGGGCAGCACAGGGGAGGGGCAGGCATGAAATCAGTATGAGACTGGAGTTTTACACTGGCTGGACATTTAATACCAGAAAATAACTGGAAGATTATGGATTCTGCCCAAGATATCACTAAAGAATGAGAAAAGATTTTATCAGCATATTGAAAAAATGCTTATAAAGGGGGAAAAGGCGGGTTTATGCATCACTGATTTTGAATTCCTCAATAAACTGGTTATATATGTATATAGGCTCACTATGAGTGGGAATAGAGTCAACAGCAAACAACAACATACGTATGTAAAGCACCTGGTACACTACACGCACACACTCACATATGTGTGTGTGTATTTAAAGCATGGTAGATGTGCTGTTAGGAAGAATGAAAATAACAATATTAACGACAATAGTAATGGTAAAGAGAAATATGGCACTTTTATATTATATATTCCTGACCCAAATTCATTTGTTTGTACTTGCCCACATTCAATAAACGCTGACCTCAGGCTGCTTACCAAAAGGTTGGCAATTGGAATCCACCAGCCGCTCCTTGGAAACCCTATGAGGCAGTACTACTCTGTCCTACAGGGTCCCTATGAGTCGGAAACGACTTGACGGCAATGGGTTGTTTTGTTTGTTTTTTGGGTTAGGGCCATGAGGTGCAAAATCCTGTGAGATATATAGAGATTAATTAGGCAAGTCTCTACCCTCAGATAGCTTATAGCCTATTAGAGGAGTTCAAACATCTAGAAAAGATACAGAGAAATATAACACAAGGTATCCAATATGAAGGAAGGACCTCCCAGTTTTTTAATTCCCACTTATGCCCCACACCCTATGAGGGAACTTGATATATACTATCTCATTTCTTATAACGGCCCTTTTATATTGGTATTATGATCCACTTACATCTACTTCTTCCTCCTTTTTCTCGTTACTCCTAGTTTTATTTTTACTAGCTACCATTATTTGAGCTCCTACCAGTTATTAAGCTTGACACATCCATTGTGAAAATGTACAAGGATATGACTATTTCACTGGAATGAACTGAAAAGAGTATATATATATATAATAATTGGACAGACTGGAGTTCTAATCCTGGGTCTGCAAGTTCACTTACTATGTGAACGTGGACAGGTTATTTAACCTCTCCAACCCTCAGTTTTCTTCTAATAACATGTACCTTACAGGCAATGACGAGAAATCAATGAGACAATGTATGTAAAGCACCTACTCCAGTGCTCATTTTCAGCGAACACTAGTGCCCTACCTCCTGCACACCCAACAGAGGAAGACAGCTCATTGCAAACATGAGACCCGGGCCCCCAACCCTCCCCTTCTCCTTCCCACTGAAGTCCAGGCATACTCAGACACCCGACTCCAAATGTGCCTTCTGGGCCTCTCCAATCAGTCACTCCAGACGTGACCGCTGTCTCAATCTTGGAGCACGCTTACTTCCTAATCAGCTTCCTTTTGTCAGGATTCACCTTTATTTCTTCCAAGTGCTTCTTTCGCTCCTCTAGAAGGGAATTTATGCTCATTTCAGCATAAATTCATCTCCCAGCCTCTTCTGTTAACAGTCACCAAAGCAAAGAATTAATTTTTTAAAGGAATGTCTACTTTTGTCCATAAATTACACTAGATGAGTCTTTGAGGCCCTGCCAACTCCTCCGTTGAGGACTTATTGGACGTGCACTTGAAAAATAGGTTATCTCTGCTCCTACTGTTCTCTTCCCCTCTACTCCCATCTTGGCGTTCCCTTATCCATTTGGTTTTGTCTCTTAAAATCACTCTCATCTTGCCAGGCATTGTGGATAGCTTGGACAATGTGCAGGTTCCTGTTATTTTCAATGACTTTTCCTTTTATTTCCCCTTGTTCTTGTCAGACACATTTACTTATTATTATACCAGCTATATTTATTGCTAGATGGCTCACAGGCATTCCAGGTATACATCACTGTATCTTTGAGGACTTTCTCTTTGTATTTGTCCTTTTATATTATCTCTTTACAGTTCTTTTTCCATTGGGCAATTCCTAAAGCTCTAGTTGCTAAAGTTTTTCAGGGTTCAAAAAGGAGAAAATAAAGTTAAGCAAACTTTTTCTACAAGCTGCCAAAGAGTGATGAGTCATTGGTCAATTTCATTAAATCACTGGTCAACTCTTCCTCCTCAGCTGAGGTGTCACCTTTGCTGCAAGCCTTCTTAGACACCCTGGGCTTAGGTAGCAACTCTTTTCTCTCTGCTTTCATGAAACCTCCTTCATGCTTCCCTAAAACTCCTCTCATATTGCGCTGGAATTTTTTTTCATGTACCTCTCTCCTCCAATAAATCAACAATTTTCTAGAAAGCATGGATCATTACTTTTTGTTTATGTATCCCAGTGCCTGACACAGTGCCTCACACATAACAGGTGTTCAATGTATATTTTTACAATTAATTTCCTTTGAAAATAATACTTAGCCAACTGGCTAGAATTCCAGTTCTGAAATTTACTGACTCATTAACCTCATGATCTTTAATTTTATCTTCTGTAAAATGTATAGGACTCACATTGTTGAATATGATTTTTAAATACACAAAGATAATCTCTTCACTTGGTTGATGAGGAACCTGAGGTTCCAAGTTCTTTATGACTTTGAAAATTAGTCCCCTTACTTTGGTAACCTGGAAATAGGGGACTAGAAATGACTGCTGCCTCATAGGATAATTTGTTCACAATACATTGGATTCCTCAGAGGATGGTGTCATAGGAATTTTGAACTTGATGATGTTTCACCAGAGATGAACAATAGAAGTCAATAGAAGGTCAAGACGAAGAGACAAGTGGCCCTTGAGTGACAAAGCCAGCAGATGTAGCAGGTGATGATGTGCTGCTGGCACTGAGGATCTTCAAGGGAGGCTTAGCCTCACTGAATCCTTTAGTCAACATTAACAAAGGCTACAGGGAGTCAGGGAGTTAGACCAAGGAGCCAGTGTAGCATGGTGGCTGAGCTGTAACAGACTTTGTAGTTAGACAGACCAGGGTTCAAGTCCTAGCTTTACTACTAACTCCCTGTGTGTACGTGGACAAATTTCATAATGTCTCAAAGTCTCAGCTTGCTTTTCTGTAAAATAAGGAGGTAAAACTACCTTCTAGGGATGTCCTGAGGATTAATTGAGAAAATAGTTGTACACCACTGGGTATTTAGTAAGAGAGCTCAGCTCCACAAGGAGTTGATATCTGAAATTAGTCTTCCATCCCTCAGCCTAGACATGTATATGTTTGAGAGCATATGGATACATGAGTGTCCCATGACCGGTAGTACTTACTGAAATACAGTGTTTGCCTAGTTGATCGGGTTCAGCTTCTGTCTTGGTGTTCTGAATAGCTTTTGAATGCAGAGACAGGACTGGAGCTCAGACTAAATTTTGGCTCCTGGGCTTGGGTCCTGAGACCACACACTGATCTTACCCCATGGTTGATGGATCCTCCTTGAACCACAAACCCTATCTCTGGCCCTGCGGAATCCTGGTAATGCATCCAAATGCAAGATTAGATCCCCTTGGACTGGTTGAATTCTATTTCCTCCTAACCCCAGGAGCCTCAGCTTTGGGCTGCTGGCTGCTCCTGTCACAATCCAACAGTTTGTCAATATCAGTAGGGAAGACGACAAGTCAAAATTGCCTAGGAATGTAAGAGACAATTCTTCATTGTCAGCAGGGTACAGTGCAAACTCCTTAGTATAGGGCACAAGACCCATCACAACATGGATCTTGTCTTCCTGTCCATCATTATTTACTCCAATACATTCTACAGTTTCTGTATTTTGTTCATGCTGTGCTACGTTTTGTTTTCTAATAGTGCCATGTTCTCTCCCACCTTTCTACTTTAGCACATGCTCTTCTCTCCCCTTAGGATGCTCTACATTTTCACCAAGCAAAAATACTACTCATCCTACAAGTCCCAGCCCTGGCACTACTTCCTTTTCAAAGCCTCCCCTGGCTGCTTTGGGCAGACCCAGGCACTGCTTGTCCTGTGCCTCTATGGCATGTAAGCATACACTTCTCACATAACACTTACCATATTGGGTTATAATTTTGTTCCCTACACGTACCATTCCATCACCAGATTTTGAGGCCTCAGAAAACAGTGACTATGTTTTATTTATCACTATATCCCTAGCGCACAGCACTGTGTCTGGCCCCTAGTAGGTGCTCAAAAATGTTTATTCCTTTAGTGAATAAAATCAGTTTCCATAGTGCTGTTTTCACCTAGACCTGGTTTCTTCCCAGGACAACTCATGGCTATAGATATCTAAATTGTGACAAGTACTGCTCCAGCAGAAATCACGATGTTAGGGGACCACAGTCACTTGACCTAATAATGGTCCTCCTGGGAAGGTCGCAGTATTTGATGGAGCATATTGCACCAGGATGTAACCATCCATCCATCCATTCAGCTGAATCAACCGTAATGGTCATTGGAATGACCCATGTCATAGCCCGAACTCTCCTCCATCCATCAGAGTTATTAAGGCGGCAGTGTTAACATGTGCTTTAAACAACACAGTGAAACAGGATACCACTGACTAAAATGGTTCCATGGTTAATGAATTTGGGAAATGCAACACATTTTGTTACCCTCTAGGAGTCATAAACTTCATTTATCACATTGAAGGATCTGAAACATTTGGGGGTAAAGAAATCTACTGAATTGTTTAAGCCAGTGGTTTCCAAACTTATTTGACTATTAGAATTCTTTCTTTCTTGTTACACTTATTTATATCCCAGGGAGCCAGTGTTCTATGAAACATGATTTGGGAAATGGCTGATTAAGGACGTCCCCTGGATGATAGAGGAAGCTTCATCAAGGAGATGGATTTCTAGACACAAGAGCATAGACATGGGTATGTAGGTAGAGGGTTTCTCCTACCTTGTCTTTGTTTTTCAAATGTTTGTCCTAAACAAACATTCCTGACTTTTCCTTTTACCTATAATCTGAATGACTTTTCCTTTTACTTATGCTCCTCCGAATCTAACCACCATAGAACATAGTGCTTGGATATATATAAAATACATGTGTATTTCAGCAATCTAACATGGTGGAGGAAATGGTAGTTCTAGTTTCAGAATATAGATTTAAGTTCAGTCTTTCCTTATCCCTTATAACTCTGTAATCCTGAGAAAATGATTTGCCCTCTCTAACCCTCAATTTCTTAGTATAATGGGGGAAATAACCCATGACCTGCCTAAGTCACAGAAATATCGTGGGAATCAAATGTCATTAACATATAAAGTTCTTTATAAACTATAAAGAGCTATATAAAATAAGATATCATTAATATGGTGGTGCAATGTTTAAGAATTCGGCTGCTAACAAAAAGATTGGCAGTTCAAATCCACCAGCCGCTCCTTGGAAACCCTATGGGGCAGTTCTACTCTGTCCTATAGAGTCGCTATCAATCAGAATTGACTCGACAGCAAAGAGTATCATTAATATATATGTAAACTTGTGGTAAATTTAACTCACCCTATAATTCATGTATGCAGATAAAATGTATTTTTTTAAGTCACTCTATAATTCATGTATGCAGATAAAATGTAATTTTTTTTTTTAAAGTCTAATCTAGGCTCCTTCTCAAATACTCATCTGATGGTTGGCAGGGAAAATAAAATCCAAATGAAACTAAATGTCCAATTCAGTTTAAGTTTATCCCAGTTCAATAATTTAAACATTCATTTTAGGTGGTGCTCAGTGTCCCTTATTTGAACAAATAATAATGTTCCATTTGGTCTCTCCCTTCCCCTACTCTTCTCCTTAGGATTGTGCCTAGGTACATCTAGGGGAGGCCGTGGCTGAGAAGCTCTTGAGAAGGCAGAGGGGAATTAGGATCTTTGGGCATAGCATCCTCTGCCCATTTTGGTCTCTGGGGCAATGACCCTTGACTGCTTGCTTCTGCTTAGCCTCCTTGCCCTGTGGCTGGCATAAGTCATAGTCTGGTCTCTCCCTTAGCTTGGTCTGAGTCTTGTTACCCTCCCCTCAGTTTCCACTGGCTGCAGGCCCCCAGAGGTCTCTTCAATATCCTGTATCCAGCCTACTGACCTGTCATCCCCCCTCAAGCCTGATGTGGGGTTCCCTGTCTGGGAAGGCCAGTGGTTGGTATTCTGCATTCCATCCTCTACAACTCCCTGCTAGAGCACAACTGTGTTCCATTGCAGGTTTGTGTAGGGTAGCTCAAAAGATTATCTTTTTCTAGTCCTAAGGAATGAAATGGGAATAGGAAACACCATAAGGCATTTCTATTCTGTCATATAGGGTCTCTCTGAGTTGGAATTGACTGGACGGCACACAACAACAGCAAGAACCAATGAGCAGCTATTCCTATGACTTTACTATTATACGCTAAGAACTAGGTCCTACAGGCTCAGCCCCAGTATGTTTAAGGGGAAAATAAAGGCATTTGTGACTTTCTCTATTAAGACAATAGGCTGGTTTATAAGTCTACTGTCTTGCTTTATAACCTTATTTTGCAAGTCAGGAGATTAATAATACTTCCCCTCTTTCCTTCACATTCCTCCTGTGACATATTTAATCTTGGCTCAAACAGATGGTGCCTTGGCCACTTAGGACAATACTACCTTTACTTTCAGGTGGAAACCTGCAAGAATTTTTAACTTAGTATAAAACCAAATAGGAGAAAATCTACTGACACCAGAAGCGTTGAAACTCGGAGATCCCTGATTCTTACATTCTTAGTGATAGTAAGCATTCTTTACATGTATAAAACAGCTTACAGTTTACAAACTGTGGAAAGAGCACAGGAGAGAGGTTCCCCCCCGCCCCTATTTCTATAGCATGTATTTGCATGGCCTTCGACAGGTTACTTAACCCCTCTGACTCTTAGACTCCTTATCTAAATTGGGAATAACCAAAAACCAAACCCATTGCTGTTGACTTGATTCAGACTCATAGCCACAGGGTTTCAAGGAGTGGTTGGTGGAGTCCAACTGCCAACCTTTTGGTTAGCAGCCGAGCTCTTAACCACTGCACCACCAGGGCTCTGAATTGGTGGTTATTACTCTTTATTAGAGCTTCACAGAAGACAATGATAATTTCGATCATCATTTATTTCATTCTTATCATGGGTAAAGGAGTGTGACAAGAGTTTTACATGGATTAGATCATTAAATCTTTGCAGCACCATGTCAGGTAAGTATTATTATTATTATTCTCATTTTGCAGATGCGGAAACCAAGGCACAGGGAAGATAAATAGCTAGCCCCAAGTTACTCAGCAGTGAGGGATAGATCCAATATTCAAATCCAAATGGCTTGCTTTCAGAGTTCATGCTCTTAACCACCGTGGGGAAGTGCCTCTCACTCTGCACAAAAGTGGAAGACCAAGCATGCAACAACAGTTCTACCAGTTGCTGTCAATTCCAACTCATGGCGACCCCATACGTGTCAGCAGAATTGTGCTCTACAGGGTTTTCAATGGCTGATTTTTTTGGAAGTAGATTGCCAGGTCTTTCTTCCCAGGTGCCTCTGGGTGGACTTGAACTTCCAATCTTTAGGTTAACAGCAAAATGTGCTAACCATTTGCACCACCCATGGACTGTGCAGTAACAGCTATACCCATATTATCACTGAGGAAAACAAAGTGTGGAGAGCTGAAGTGATGTGCTCAAAATTGCACAGCAAGTTAAGGGTCAAGCCAAGTAGGGAATTAGGGTGTATGACTTCTAGTCTGTGGGGATCTTTCCACTGCATCTGGCTGACTGCTTTGACAGGGGTCAGGGAATCAAAGACAGACAGCTTTGGGTATTTTGTCTTGTATGCTCCCTCTGCCTAAGAGGCCTTTTCAGAAGTTTCGAGGTCCAGAGGAGAGTGGTGTGAACACCTCACACCTCCCCCACCAACATGCCGATTCAGCTTGAGTTCGTCTTGTTAAGGCAAGTTGGCCATTTCCTGTCATGGCACATTACGTTCATGTGGTCTCACCTCCTCTGCTGGAAAAATGAGGCTACTAATTCATTTTAGCAGATTCTGCCTTTTGGCCTAAAAGATGTCCTCTGATGATGATAATATGGAGAGATGGAAATGTTTTTATGTGATAAGTCCTTCACTGTGGATTAGTATGTATTCAAAGCAGCATTTCTTCCACATCTGGGCTCACTTTCAAGACTGTCTGTGTGGATTAGGAACAGTACGGCTTTGTAATTGTAAATAAGGTTTCTCATGTTCCTCTTGTTATCATTGGGCTTGACAGAAA
The DNA here is from genome assembly GCF_000243295.1 of Trichechus manatus latirostris. Lineage (NCBI taxonomy): Eukaryota > Metazoa > Chordata > Mammalia > Sirenia > Trichechidae > Trichechus > Trichechus manatus. The sequence continues at coordinate 3,108,379 of NW_004443939.1, forward strand.
GGGGAAATTTAACTTCGGGGGAAGGTATTACATATGCCGATATACATTCATGCACATAATGGAGCGTTTATTTTTGCCAGCTGAAGCAGCGCCTCTCAGAAGGTCACCAGCTGCCATGCAAGGAAATCTTTAAGGAGACAGTGTAATACAATGGTTAAGAGGATGAGTTGCTCAATTCTCAATGCCTGAGTTCAAGTCCTTCCTCTACTATGTTCTAGCTGTGTGACCTTGGGCCAGTTATATGATCTCTCTGTGAATGAGTTTCCTTGACTGAAAAATGGGGATATATTTTCATCATGAGGTCTCTGTGAGGATAAAATGAGATTTAATGAATAGAAAATCCTTGGTATAGTATCTGGATACTATTATTAGAGTAGTTAGAGATTTCCTTCAGGATGCTCAGACCCCACAGCTGTGAACAGACTCCTGTGGACTGGAGACAGTGGGTGGCTGTCATAAGAGTATCTTTCTCAGGCCTTTTGAGCCTCCCCAGTACTGGTGGCACAATGGTTAAGCACTTGACTGCTAACTGAAGGGTTGGCAGTTCAAACCCACAAGCATCTCTGCAGGGGAAAAGACCTGGCAATCTGCTCCTATAAAGATTACAGCTTAGAAAACCCTACAGGGCAGTTCTACTCTGTCATATATAGAGTCCCTAAGAATTGGAATTGACTTGACAGCACACAACAACAAAGTACTTTCTATCATAAGCATTTTCGTTAAGTCCAGAAATTTTTGGAGAGTGTAACTCTTGGGGAATGTGCTGTAAAAATGTGGGAAGATCCTTTTTGGAAATGGCAAACTGTAAGGTTTGGGCTGTGAGAGGGAACTTGTCAGTGGCATAACCTTAAAGCTCTTTCAAGGCCAGGCTGAGCAGTTTTGATTTTTAGGCAATGTAAGAGGAGAAATAAGATCTGAAGTGTCTATCAGAAAGATGAAGTTGGCTATAGAGCAGAGAATAGATCAGAACCAGGGCTGGAAAACTATGGCCCACGGTCCAAATCTGGCTTAAACATGTGTTTGTACCATCTGCAAGGTAAAAATAGGTTTAACATTTTTAAATGGTTGGAAAAAGAGCTAAAGAAGAATAATGTTTATTGACATGTAAAAATTATATGACATTGAAATTTCAGAGTCTGTAAATAAAGCTTTATTGGAACATATCCATGTTCATTTGTTTACATATTATCTATGGCTGTTTTCACCGCAACAGCAGAGTTGAGTAGTTGCAACTAGAGATTGTACGAAAGCCTAAAATATTTACTATCTTTAATAAATGTCCTTCACAGAAAATGTGACTCCTGGATTGGAAAGCGAATAGTGGACAGAAGCCAGATTGGAATGCTAATGTTAACATAAAACTACAGTCTATTGTGCATTTACTATCTACCATGTATTTTATTTGTATAATCATGTTTAATACTCGTGACAACCCTATATTAGCATCTAAGAAAGCTGGCCAAGGTTACATAGGATGGGCAAGGCAGAGGCATGATTTGAACATCTATCAATGGACCACAGGATTTGGGTGCTTAATCATTATGCATACCGCCTTTAACAGTCAACGTGAAAAATGGTGAGGAGAAGAATTCAAGAGACATTTTGGAGATACAATCTCCAGGACTCAGAGGCCTTTTGAGTGGAAAGGATCAGGCTAAAGTCAAAGAAGAAAATAATCCCAGAGTCTGGGTGCCTGGGACCAGCTGGAGCTCCACACTGCTTGCAAGAGTGCAAGTTGGAGCAACCTTAGTTAAAACTCAGCTTCACGTGAACTCTCCGTGTTAATATTCTGCCATCACTCTTGATCTGGTAATTGTGCCACTTGGGCTCCCAAGCACTAAAATTAAATCTGGAGATTTGTCATACACCTTCCCCATGCAATGGTAACACAGAAGGTGGGAGCTCCAACAGTCAAAATGAATTACTCAGCGAGTTCATTTGTCACCCGAAGGTAATTGGGAATTAAGCTACAGTCTCAGGAAAAAATACATCACATCACATGAATACTTGCATCAATGGCAACCTATGTCGAATCTTCACCCCCACTCCAACCCCCTTTCATCAGATCCAGTGAGCTGCTAGCAGGATAAATGGGCTCTTTTCCTGCTGCCCATCTGAAGTATCAGGCATCAGCTGAGACAAGAGCCACCCTTAGAATAGGACAATGGATGAGGCTGACCCAAACCTGAGCGACTGGTATAAGGGATTGATTTTTAAAATTCATTTATTCATCCATAGACCAGAATCTACTGAGAATCTATTTCATGCCAGGCCTGCAGTTGGTGCTAAAAGTCCAAAGGAGAATAAATCATATTCCTACAGAAAAAGTGGTGATTCCAGCATATGATTTTAAATAGGATCAGGAGATCCCGCACATGTAATCAAAACGCAGCCTTCCATTCCCCTATCACCCAGAAGTGGCACTCCTCTCCACCTTCTACTCACTTCTGTCAGAATACACTGCCATTTTTGACGGGTAAATCTATAAGAAAATAGTACACTGGACTATAAGTAATGGAGAAAGCGAGAAGACCTGTATTTATTCCTGACTCTGATATGAATTTGTTGAGAGACCTTGGGCAAGTTACTTGTCTTATCTGGTCTCTTGAAGTGTCATCTGGAAAATGATGGGCTGGACAAACCAAAGCTGTATAGAAGATGAAATCAGAGATGCTTGGTTGAATTGGATAGGGGTAGAAAGAGGGGTTGGAGCCCCAGGGCCACCCCCTTTTCGAATCCTTTCTCCCCTCACGAAGGATCCCTGTGGAACGTAGTTTAGGATTATTAAAAAAAGGCAAAATATTTATATTTGGCATGTACTTTTAGAGAAAGAAATTGGATAAAGCCATTCACATTTCCTTCCTTCTCTTTAACTGTGCTAAGCTTCTCTGCTTAGCAAGACAAGCAGTTGCATCACTCAGGGGGAGAGTTCCTGTGTCTATGTTCCTGTGAGAAGGTCTTCTTCCTCCATAGAATAGGGGGTTAGGGAATATTCTAAAAGCATTTCACACTTTCACTAGCTGAGGCTATTGAAGTACACCCCTTCTGGTTCAGATAATAATTTGAAACCTGAGTTGATTCCTTGAGTTCCCACTTTAATCACTCTGGGGAAATTGGGTACCAGCAGAAATTAAGCCATGGTCAAAAAGAGTCAAAAACCTAACATTCAAACATTCATTGCCAGCCATACCCCTGCCTAAGGAGAGGCTCCAACTGTGAGAGTATTCTTCCCTGCCTTGAATGTGTGAGCACAGACAGGACGGGAGGTTGAGGCTGCACTGTGTTGTCCTTTTGGTAGAAAGATCAATAGGGAGATGTCTCTATGCTAAAACAGGCCTTCCTATAACCCCAGGTGTCAGTTAAATTCCTGTTACAGATTGGGTTCCTTGGAGGAAGATGTGGAGAAGCAGTTTGTGGTACAAGATTTTAAACAAAGATCAACACTGAAAGAGGAGGGGCAACAGCAGGACTGGGCAGAGGGAAACGTTGAACTGAGAGAGGCAGGCCCAACAAAGCCCTGTCCAACCTGGCAGGGAGCTCTGGACTGAATGTGTTGTTGTTAGGTGTCGTTGAGTTGATTCCAACTCATAGCGACCCCATGTTACAGAGTAGAACTGCCCCATAGAGTTTCCTAGGCTGTAATCTTTACGGGAGCAGATTGCCAGGTCTTTTCTCGCGGAGTCACTGCTTGGGTTTGAACTGCCAACCTTTCAGTTAGCAGCCAAGAGCTTAACCAGTGCACCGCCAGGGCTCCTTTCTGGAGTGAATATTATCTGTTACTTGTTGTCCTGCATTGGGCCTAAATGGCCACCTGGCCTTTATGTACCTATTTCAGTCGTCACCAGATGAGGGCTGCCCCAGGAAGAAGATTAGCTGGGCAAGGCAGGTCTCTGGAGGTGAGGTAGGCCCTGAGATGCTGGCAGCTGGAGGCTGGATAGCAAGTCTTCCCTTGAAAGGTGTCAAGGTTGTCTACCATAGGACCCAACGTGGAACTGATGGCACAAACGGGTGAATGAGGAGAGTTTAGAGAATGAACAATTTACAAGGGTGTTACACTATCATCTCTTATAAATTGTAGTGAACTGTATCCATAGACTTCAAGGCAAATGATGATGGCAGTTGCCATAAACTAGAGAGGACTGTAGCAGTGGAGGTAGCCACAGGAGAGGGAGACCTTGAGGGCTCTGGCCTTAGGTCGATGAACACAGCTACTAGTACCCTAATAGGGAGGGAGCTAGGGAAATAATGTTCCCACTCTTTCTGTCTCCCACCTTCCTTTCTCCTGCTGGTGCCCACCATTGAGGAAACGCAAACAGAAGCCAGAGGGCAGGCAAGGTCAATTGTTACAGTCTCCCTGGCACAGATCAGGAGGAAAGGTAAAGTGTAAATCTGCAGGGGCAAACAAAAATTATCCAGCACTCTTCAGTACCAGATCTAGGATTTAAATTTTTGTAAGATGACCTGGGGAGGTCAAGATCATGGAGACACAGTCTGACCACGATTAGAGGCCCACAGTGAAATCCTATGATCCCTTCAATGTCAGTTTTGTTGCATTAGGCTTGGTTCCTAGACTAAAACTAGATCTCAGCAAAGGTTACAGGAGGAAAGACTTTATGAGGCGCTCACTTGGCTTAGCTGTATTTTCTCTTGGGACAGGCTACTCTCACCAGACCTTCATTAATCCTCGTGATCTATAAGTCAGAGACCCGGAAGGCAGTGTTTTTCAAACTATATATTGCAATTCATCAACAGGCCACGTCATCAACTTAATAGTCAGGGACAACTCTTTTTAACAATGATATAGAATAGATTATATCAGAGTGCACTGCATATAAAGAAAAGGTAATTTTTGTCCTATGAAGTTTTTTGTTTTGGTTATGTGTATATGTACTAAGTCATAATGTTACATCTATAAATATATATATATACACACACATAAAATCCATTGCTGTTGAATCATTCTGACTCATAGTCACCCTATAAGACAGAGTAGAACTGCACCATACAGTTTCCAAGGAGTGGCTGATGGATTTGAACTGCCAACTTTCTGGTTAGCAGCTGAGCTCTTAACCACTGTGCCACTGGGCTTTGCATGTATATATATGTGTGTGTGTGTGTGTGTGTGTGTGTGTGTGTGCATGTATGTATGCATATGTATATATATATATACATATATTTGTAGGTCCCATTAAAATGTCTGAAGTAACTGTCCAAGCCAGTTTAGGGTCATAGAAAATAATTATCAAGAAACACGTGCAACAGATATTCCCATCCCATGTCCAGGAGTGGGGGGACAGGGATGAAGACGAGGGCTAGAGTGACATTCTAGGATGGGTGTGTGATAAAGCCTATAGAACTTAATTATTTGCTTTCTTAGGGTCATGACATACTGAAATTTTCCAAAAGATTAAATCTAACTTTCTTGCTTTCATCTTTGCTTCTTTCTATACCAGGCCACTTCTAAATCAAAAATCCATTGCCCTCAAGTGGATTTTGACTCATAGCAACCCTACAGGAGAGAGTAGAACTGTCCCTTAGGGTTTCCAAGAAGCGGCTGGTAGATTCGAACTGCCAACCTTTTGGTCAGCAGCCGAGCTCTTAACCACTGTGCCAACAGGGCTCCCAGCCACTTTTAATAACCATCAGATCCACCCTAAAGGTGACCTGAAAGCCTCATTCTAAGGTAAGAAAATAAGCCAGTAGCCCAGATGGAGCTCTTGCCTCAGGAAAGGGTGGAATTAGATTCAGAGAGAAGCACATTGGGATATATTTGGGGTCCAGTATCTCCAGAACTGTCCCCATTGCCACTTTACAAATGCTTGATTTCCCCCTTCTAAAACTGATGGGCAAGAGCCCACAAAAGTGATTGCCAGCCTCTTCCTCCTAAACAGCACCCTTATGTCTGGCTTTATCATTATAATTATATTAACAATTCAACAGCCTTTGGTGCATAGGTTAGAACCAAGTGCATTTAATTGCCTCAGATGATTAAGAGTTAACACTGCTGGCGTACAGAGGGAAACTGCAAGAAATATCCAATTAGAAGCAATCAGCCTCTTTGAAAATATCCAGTGTACCAAAAACCAAACCCAAACCTGTTGCCATTGAGTCAGTCTGACTCATAGCAACCTTACAGGACAGAATAGAACTGCCCCACAGGTTTTCAAGGCTGTAATCTCTACAGAAGCAGACTGCCACATCTTTCTCCCTCAAAGCCATTGGTGGGTTTGAACCACCGACCTTTACGTTAGCAGTCAAGTGCTTAACCACTGCACCACCAGGGCTGCTTCCAGTTTACCAGAAGTGCTTAATAATAACCACGATAATCACAACAATTCTAAATATATACATATTTAAAGCTGCAAGCCATTTCTCACCCAGGAGACTTTACTTGCTAGAAAGCAGATCTTTGCAATTATTCAAATCGGAGATTTGTAATTTTTGTTGTTGTTGTTCTCCACGGCCTCTCCAGTGGAGGAAGGACGGAAAAAGCCATCCCAGAGGGGAAAAGAATCAATCCAAGCTGCTCATTAAGAGGTAAACCGTCAATAATCTTTGTCAGGCCTTTTTATCTTGGGCTTTAGTACATGATGATCCCTAAGGCAGCATGTGGTATTGAGATTTAGAACGGCTCCTGGTTTGCACATCCCTATTGGCGGGGGATTAACCCTCTGCACGCTGCGACAGACTTTCTCTGAACCACTTCTGAACTCTACATGGGCAAGGATTAGGAGACTGCCATATCCATCTGCAGGAGGCATGGGCTTTTCTTCAGTAATACATAAATATCTCAAGGTGCTTTGGAACCAAATCCTGCCATTGGGAGGGAAAAACAAGAAACAAAAATTCAGAGGGTACTCCCCGAGATTTCACTGGTTTAAAATTCAACTCAGATCATAGGCATTTATTGAGAGCCCTTTCTATAAATCCCTCCTCTTTGGGTGCTGTTTTGCAGTTTTCTGTGCTCTTCCCCAGATTATTTGCAGCTGGTTCTCACTATAATGCAGTGAGGAAGGGGTTATGATCCCTATTTTGCAGAAAAGAAAACTCAGAAAAAGGTAATTTATTGTTAAAGACACCTCTGTGCTGCATGTCTTTAAATATCATTCATGTACTGATAACGCACAAATATCTATCTCCAGTCTGAACTGTTCCCAGAAGTACAGATTTGCATATCCAACTGCCTACTTGACATCTCCATTTGGATATCCAACAGGCATGTCAAAGTTAACATGTCCACAACTGAGCTCTTGATACAGTCCCCTAAACCTGGAGTTATGACAACTTCATGTTTCCATTGCTCAGACCCCAACCTTTAAGTCATCCTTGATGCCTCATCTCACATATGAGTCATCAGCTAATCCTTATATCCAGAATCTGACCATTTTCTCACCCACTCTGCTGTTGCCACCCTGGTCCATGCTATCACTTTCTCTTCCCTGAACTATTGAATCACCTTCTAAGTGTGTCCCTTCATTAGCTCTTACCTCCTTTTAGTGTATTTCCAACACATCAGCTACTGTTATTATGAAAAACAGAAGATGGAGTCAACCCTCTGCCCCAATACTCCAATGGCTTCCCATTTCACAGAGTAAAAACTGGCATCTTTTTAATGTCAGTAAAAGCTGACCTCCTATAATCTAAAGGTTCTACCTGACCCAGGTGCCATTATGTCTCTGAACTCATCTTCTAGAATTCTTTCCTCTGCTCACTCTACTTCAGCTGCACGGCCTCCTTGCAGGACCTCTGCCTGATCTACTCCTGCTTTGGGGCTTTTGTATTTGCTCTTCCATCTTCCTGGAGTATTCTACTGCCAGGAGCCACATAGCTTATTTCCTCACCTCCTTTAACTCTTTATTCAGTAAATCCTCTGAGCATCTTATCTAAACTTAACACATTCTTTCTAACATGCCCTATTTCCTTCATTTTTATTCTTTAAAAAAAATTTATGTTTTACCTATTTTTTTTGTTTACTTTCTGTCTCCTCCACTATCATGTAAGCTCCAAGAGGGCAGGAACTGTGTTTGTTTGTTTGTTCTGTATGCTTTGTTCGTTGTAGAATCCTCAGCACCCCTGCATGTAACAGTCATTCAATAAATGTTTGTTGAATAAATAAAGGAATGAGTCTATTCCCCCACACCACCATCCTGACTGTCATTATTATCCTACTCCAAGGCCTTATCAGTTCTTCCCAGACCATGGTGCCAGTTCTTAACTGGCCTCTCTGTGGCCAGCTCCATCTCCTGCAATCCATTCTCCAAGTTGCTTCCAGTAGTCAGTTTTCTAAAAATATCTGATTCTCTTCTTTCCCCTATTTAAAAAACTCCTTTGGTGGTTGGACCACAAGCTTATGGATAAATCCAAGCTCTCCCAGGCATGTCTGCTCATGCCTCTACAGAAGACTGTCTGTAATGATAACTGCCAACAATTCTTCCCATCTGCTCCTGGTGGAGTCTATTTCCCTTCCCTTTGAATCTGGAAGGACCCTATAACTTGATTTGACCAATAGGGTGTGGCAAAGTGTTGTTATACAGCTACAGAGCCTAGGCCAAGACCACTTGGAGCAGAGAAGAAGTTTCCCCTAGAGCCCTGACCAAACTGAAGAATCATGAGCAACTGAATGGTTTCTGCTGTTCATGTCATCAAGTTTGGAGGCTGCTTGTTACGTACCAGTAACCAGTTGCAGTGGTGTTGAATCTGACTCGCGGCCACCTGTGTGTGTCAGAATAGAACTGTGTTCCACAGGATTTTCTATGGTTGATTTTTTGGAAGTAGATCTCCAGGCCCTTCTACTGAGGCACCTATGGGTGGACTTGAACCTCCAACCTTTTGGTTAGCAGCTGAGCACATTAACCCTTTGCCCCACCCAGGGACTCTTGGTTGTTATGTAGTAATAGATAATTGAAGCATCTCCAGCTTCATTCCGAACACTGTCTCCACTTATCCTGTCTGCCATACTGAATTACTGTAGTTTCACAAATGTATTATATTTATTCATTCTCTTTCTGTCTCTACATGCTCACACACGCACAGGCGTGCACACACACACACACACACACACACACACACACACACACACACACACACACATCTGAGGTTTTCCTCAAGCTATATTCTCTACTTAGAGGAAGCTCTTCTTGCTTTTTCACCCAGTTAGCTATGACCTCATCCCTTGAGCCCTGGCCCTAGCCTCCTCTTTGTGCTCTGAGAGTTCCCTGAGCTTACCTATGTGAGAGCACTCAGCACCCTGTACTCTAGTCACCTCTAGATGACGCCTCCACTAGAAAGGAAGCTCACTGAAGGCAGGAAAGAAAGCTTATTTGCCTCTCTGGCCACAGTACTTAGCTCCATGCCTGGCACAAAGCAGACATTCAATGAATTATTTTGAAATAATGAATTATATTGAATGATTGAAGGCTCATATACGCTTACAATTTACTTGGAGTAGAGGGACAAGATTAAAATGCATAAAACAATTAGAGAACAAAGCTACCAGTATTAAACTAAGTACCAAATGGATACCAAATGTTCACAACTTCAGAAATACTCTTATCTTGATAATTGGTCCATGCTATATTGGGTTCTTCATATTAGTAGTAATTAGAATAATAATGATCCATTACAATAAAAATTTTAGTTTTCAAAATTCACACGCATTATCTCATTTTATTCTACTCCAATTATTTAGGGACAAAGAAGTCATAGAATCACTTATGCTACATCATGCCACGTGAGCAGGTTTTCATGTCACTTATTCTTTGCTGAATTCAGTTGACTGTGAACCAGGTTGCTACTCTGTTAGTGTGAGTTTTAAGAGAAGGCATAACTTCTCTGTTCTCCCAAAGAATGTAATAAAACATGCAGTTAGTGTTCCCAAAGACTGATGCCACTTACAGACTTTTTGGGTAAAACAATAAAGTCACAAAAACTTCTTTAAAAGTTTAATTGCATTTAATAAATGCAATTTAATGCCTTCAAATTGAGTAACTATGATAAATACATTGTACATAAAGATACTTGTCCATTTGTAGATTGGCAATTCTATTTCCAAATACCCAAAAGTTCTCTACCCACGAGCAGAAAAACAATCAGAAAACAACAGGAAGATTAGCTGGGAATTAAGTTAAAGTAGATCAGAATAGCACCTTGTCCATTATAGCTGTCCTATCACAATAGGAATTGAATGGCTACTCTGAGCCAAGTACTATATCAGGTGCTGTGTTAAGCATTTTATCTTCATTATCTGTAATCCATAGGCATTCCCAACAGGCAGGTATTATGATCCCCGTTTTTCCGATGAGAACTCCAAGAGGTAAAGGTTTAGAACCACATCGCTATTAAGTGGCTGGGATTACAATGAAGATCCTTCTGATTTCAAAGTTAGTGCTCCCTCTACCTTAGAAAGGTTTGTTAATGAAAGAATAAATGAATATTTTAGGGTTTCCAGTAATCTTAGGGACCTGTCATTGCAACTGTTTCTCATTATTGCTCCTAATGAAAACATGAATAATTGATTGAGGACTGACAGTTGCCTCCTGATACAAAACACTAAGAGTTGCAGATGGGTCTCCCCTATGTGACACCATAGCAACCAGTGAAAAAATAAAAAGATTTTTTTTTCCCTTGATCTCAGAGTTGCTTCCATTCTAGGTGGAAGGAAGCAAAAAAGAGATAATTTGTCCAACTTCTTACTTTTAGATGAAAGATACAAACATCTGCATTTCCCACTATGCCTCTCTTCCCTGAAGGATCTCAAAGCACTCTTGCAGCACCCAAGACAAAAAATGCTTCCTGACCAGGAAGAACTGGCTAATCAGAAATGGTTCATTAGACTTTCCAAACTTCCTGATGGACAGCATCTGCATCAAGGACCTTAACTCATCAGCCTGAGTGGATTTGCTGGGAGACTGTGAAACCATTCTTGGTGGGTCCTCCATCCAGTTGCCACTGCCGGAAGATTTTCTCTGCCTAAGTCTTCCCTCCCCACATCTCGGCTTTTTTTGGATTCCTAAGGAGGAGGGAGAGAAACGGACTGTAGCAGGGGCCACTCAGAGATTTACCTATCACTTCTGTAATCTCAGAACTTTGGTAAACAAAAACGGGGCCTCCTTTAGGAAGAGGGACTGCTATTAAACTCTGTCTAGGAGGAAAGGGACTATAGAAGGGTGGTGGGGTGGGGGAGAGGGACTTCCCTGTAGAAAGAGCATTGAACAATCTTGAATAATGAATAGAAACTTTCTGAGTGGCCAAATTAGGAGGTGTGTTTCAGTGAAATGATTGTGTGTGACAGAGTATATTTGGGAATGGGGAGGAAAAGGGCATGAGGATGTACAAGGCATCAGGGTGTGAAGTGGCATGGTGCACCAACCCTTTGTATACGCACTTTGCTTTGCCTGCAACCACTTGACTTGGCTTATCTCCATTATCTAGTTAACAGCTCATGCTCAGCTTTTGAGATGCAGCTGAGAGTAACTTCTTCCAAGAAGCCTTCCCTAACACCCCCGTTCCAGGATTTGCTTGGTGTTTCCCAAAACTCCTATACTTCCATGAAAGTAGTAAGTAGTACTTATTATACTGAATGGTAACTGCCTGCTTACCTGTCTGAATCCCCAACTCCACTTTAAGTTCTGTATTATTTTCCTATTGTTGCTGTAACAAATTACCACAAACTTAGCGGCTTACAACAACAGAAATTTATTCTCTTATAGTTCTGAGGCCAGAAGTCCAAGGTCCTAAGTCTTACAGGGTTAAAATCAAGGTGTCAGCAGGACTAGTTCCTTTTGGAGGCTCCAAAGGAGAATCCATTTCTTGCCTCTTCCAGCTACTGGCTTGTGGCTGCATCACTGCAAATCTCCACCTCTGTCATCACATTTCCTTCTCTTCTGTCACCAAATCTCCTTCTGCCTTCCTTTTATAAGGACACTGTGGTTACATTTATAGCTCACCCAAACCATCAGTAATCTCCCTATCTCAAAATCCTTAATCACATCTGCCAAGTCCTTTTTGCCATGTAAGGTGGCATTCACAGGTTCCAGGGATTAGAACCTGGATATCTTTGGGGGCCATCATTTAGCTTATTACAAGGTCCTTACTGCGTTGGGCACCATCTTGTTCCCCACTCTGTCCATAGTACCCTGCACAATCCTCATCCCATAGTAGGAACTCAGTGGATATGTGTTTGTTTGTTTGTTTTTTTAAAAGAATGATATGAGTAGATGAATGGAAAATGGATGCCTTAGGAAACCCAAGCAATGTAGGTGTGACCATTGACAAGGCTGGACACATAGCAATAAGATCATGTAGGATCTTATAGACCATAGTAAGGAGCTTGGCTTTATATGGTGCTTAGTGGGGAGTCACTGAAGGGCTTTAAGTGGAACATTTTTAAAGAATCTTATATTATCATTAAAAGAACAACATGGGTTCCTACCTAGCTTCTGAGGTTTACATCTTCTCTGGTTAAATTTAGGAAATAGGATTCCTTCCTCTGAATGGCAAAGAAATCCTGCTCTGATTTTTATTTGTGGGTGGAATGGGACAGAAGTTTAAGGCAGCCTCATGGTGAAGGTGCTAGTATAAAAAGACAAAGTCACTGCATAAACTAAGGACTCATGTATTCCAAGGAGAAGAGCCTATAATCTTTCTCCTGGGAACAGCTTGCACGAGGTTTCCTTCCCAACTGCCTCAGTCCCCGGAAATCTGCACACTGTGAGTTTCCTTGCAGAGCTTCAGGTGCAGAGCATGGAAGGAGGCAGGCTGTAAGAGATGCAGACAGGCTACAGGCCACATAGAAATGACCACAGAAAGCAAAACCACACGCTTCCCTTGAGTGGAGACATGTGCATGCATGCCTAGGGTGGAGGAGATAGAAGGCCAGAGACAGAGGACGGGGAAGAAACCAAGGAATTTGAAGAGTAGGCTTGGTAGCTGACAAGCAAGTGAGAATATGTTCAGCACTAGAAGGAAAAAGCAAAGACAGTGCCAACATTGCTCTCAGAACCACTGCCTGGAGCCAGGAACCTCTGAAAGTACATTTTCTCTCATTTACATTCTCAAACAGTAAACGGTGCTACCAAACTCAATCTTGTCATAAACAGGACTCATTTGCTGTTTTCTAATCCTTTACCCTGATTCAAACAGCAAGGGGTTTTCCCTTCCATTATTCCATCTGAGAATCACAATAACTTCTTAGAGGGAAGAATGGCAGCCCTCACAATCCCTGTTTTACAGATGACGAAACAGAGGCTCAGAGAGGAAATGGACTTCTACTCATGGTCACATACTAAGTTAGTCTACGCAGATTGTTCCAAGCCCTGCTGTGGTGTGCTGTCTGCACTACTGACACACATATAAAACTCAGTCTTCAAGCCATTCTTTTAAAGGCTCATATCACGTTACACACACACACACACACACACACACACACACACACACATATGTTGCTGTTATTATCAGCTGCCGTTGAGTCGGCCCCTGACTCATAGTAATGACATGAACAATGAGATCAGACCACTGTGATCCATAGGGTTTGCACTGGCTGATTTTTAGAAAGTAGATCACCAGACCTTTCTTCCTAGTCTGCCTTAGTCTGGAATCTCTGCTGAAACCTGTTCAGCATCATAACAACACACAAACCTCAACTGCCAGACTAGTGGTGACTGTGCTTGAGGTGCATTGGCTGGGAATCAATCTCCCACATGGACGGTGAGAATTCTACTACTGAACCACCACTGTCCCCGCCTCCACACATATATAAACACACACACACATATATACACATATATATGTATATATGCATGTTATATCATATATATTACTATATACTCTACACATAAACCCATTGCCATCGAGTGAATTCCAACTCATCACACATATATAAACACACACGCACATATATACACATATATATGTATATATACATGTAATATCATATATATTACTATATACTCTACACATAAACCCATTGCCATCGAGTCAATTCCTACTCATAGCAATCCTATAGGACAGAGAAGAACCGCACCATAGGGTTTCCAAGGAACGGCTGGTGGATTTGAGCGGCTGACCTTTTGGTTAGCAGCTGAGCTCTTAACCATTGTACTACCAGGGCTCAAATCAACACAAAGACATACTTATATGCACTATAAAATCTGTTACCGTCAAGTTGATTTCAACTCATAGTGACCCTGAAGGACAGAGTAGAATTGCCCCATATAGGCCGTAATATTTACGGAAGCATATTGCCACGTCTTTCTCCTGTGGAGCAGCTGGTGGTTTCGAACAGCTGAGCACTTAACCACTGCACCACCAGTGCTCCTTATATGTACTATAACAGAGGTCTAATAGGAAAATACTTAAGATAGCACTAAACAGTACAAAGAGGAAAGTATCATGTTCAAACAAAATAATGACAGGGGAGCCTTTCTTTAATACAAACCAAACCCATTGCCGTCAAGTCGGTTCTGACTCACAGCAACCTATGAGTCGGAATCCACCAGATGGCAACAGGTTTGGTGTTTTTTGTTTTTTTTTTTTTTTTTAATAATTAAAGGAATGGCAAAATAATAACAAATTTGTAAAGACCAATAGGGAGCCGTTGGACATTTGCTGAATTGAAAGCTATAGATACTAATTAGGATATGTGTCTGGCTCCTCTAGAGCAAGGCCTCATTTATCATCATATTCTCAAATACCTAAAACGTTGAAAGCCTTCTGTGTGGTAAGCCCTGAGCTGGTGTTGGGACACAAAGGCAAGGTAAGATATACCCCTGCCCACAAGGAGCTCACAGTAGAGGGACAGGCAGACATGTCAAACTAGTGTTATGGATTGAATTGTGCTGTAAATCCTAACCCCTGTACCTGTGAATGTAATCCCATTTGGGAATAGAGTTTTCTTTGTTATATTAATAAGGCCATATCAGTGTAGGGTGTGTTTTAAACCAATCGCTTCTGAGATATAAAAAGGGCAGATTAGGCAGGAGACAAGGAAGCATGGAAGGGGGAAGATAGATTCCACACCACATGAAGACTGCCAAGGAACCTAGGAACAGAAGCTGAAAGGAAACAAGGATTTTCCCCCAGAGCTGAAAGAGTGAGCCTTTCTCTAGAGTCGGCACCCTGAATTAGGACTTCTAGCCTCCGAAACTGTGAGAAAATAAATTTCTGTTCATTAAAGCCAACCACTTATGGTATTTCTGTTATAGCAGCACTAGATAACTAAGGCAACTAGCAGTTATCTTGCCATGCAACCAGTGTGCTATACTAACCCATGGACACAGAGAAGAGGGGTGTCTAACTCAAGTTTAGTTCACTTTGTGGAAGAGTTGATGCTGAAGTGAGCAACCATGCAGGAGCTAGCTAGATGAAAAGTGCTCAGTAAATGTTTATTGAAGGAACCAGTGGATGAATAACTGAATGAAGAGAGGACTTCAGTTTCTCCCCATGGGCCTGATCCCTTCCATGGGCAATCACAGCAGTCTTCCACCCTCTTTACAGAGTCAAATATGAGCATTTATTGAGTCAAAGCTCTAAGGATTCATAGATAATTCATAGAGTGTTTAGGTAGCAGATGTCATACTCAATAAACAATGAAGCCCACAACTTGGGAAGATGAAAGGATCAGCAGCCTCTTCCGATTGTCTATTGAAAAAAAATAGACATTTTGGTTTCTCTTCACTCAGCGCTAGCTCAACATGCTGTCCCATCCTTTCCCTTTCTCAGTGAACTTTTTGGATGCCCAGTTATCAGGCAGCCTGGAAGCAAGTTTCTCTTCTTAAGATAAACAGCCGATGACCGAAGCACAATTTATATCTATTATTTTTTCATCAGGTTCCCGTCTGTATCTGAACAAGGCTAAATAAGAAGGACTGTTAGAAAAATCTAAGAGGAGGAGACAAATGAATGTTTTACCTTTGGCATCTAGATGCGGATCTGATCCTGGACTCTGTGTGTCTGCCTGTGTGACATTTCCAGCGCTGAACTGGAAGAAAATGACTCTAAGTACAGATATAGTCTATAATGAATCCATCTGGCTACATATCAAGTTTTTAAATATTTACAGTTATGGCCCCGGCCTTATTAAACTTGCAGGAAAACAGCAGCAGCAGGGTTTACATATGGGGCTCGAGAAGCTGCCGTGAGCCAGCACCATCATGACAACTGCCTGAAATTTCTAGAAAAATATATATTCATTTACCACGCTGTCAAGGTCAGGAAATAGCAGGAAAACATCAGGAAAATTGCTTGCTGGGATTACTCAAACTGCACACAGGGTACGACCAAGAGCATGTATGCAGCTATCAAGTCCATATTTAAATTTATTCTCATCTTGAAAGGCTATTCCGTGCTGATTGCCCAAGAGGAGGCCATTTTAGTAGATAATAGGGACAAGGAATAAATACTGGGAAATAAAGAACTTCCTGTTATCAGGGGTACTGCAAAATTCAGGATTTGAGTCTGAGTTGGACCCCAGTCTTATTAGTGTCTGTTCTCACCCAGTCTATTGTGAGAAGACAATGGGGTATCATTAAAGAACCATATGGCCAGAGTACCAGGAGGCTTCGGTTCCAATCTGGGCATGCCACTCACTCATTGTATGGGGATGGGCAAATCACCTAACTTCCCTGAGATTCTATTTTCTCATGTGTAAAATGAGAAGAACAATTGCTACCTGCCTCACAGGGTTGTTACATTAGGCTCTAATGCTGTTGCGATGGTTTTCAAACTGTGGTTTATAATTGATTGGTGGGTCAGAATTGGTAGTTTAAGAGCTCAGGCTGCTAACCAAAAGGTCAGCAGTTCGAATCCACAAGCTGCTTCTTGGAAACTTTATGGGCCAGTTCTACCCTGTCCTATAGGGTTGCTATGAGTCGGAATTGACTCGATGGCACACAACAACAACAACAACATGATGTTGAAAGCTATGCTACTGCTATTTCCAATACTAGCAGGGTCACCCATGGTGGGCAGGTTTCAGCAGAGCTTCCAGACTAAGTCGGACAAGGAAAAAGGTGATCTACTTCTAAAAAATTGGCCTTGAAAACCTAATGAATAGCAGCGGAACATTGTTTGATATAGTGCTGGAAGATGAGCTGCTCAGGTTGATGGTACTCAAAATACAACAGGGGAATAACTGTCCTCTCAAAGTAGATACAACCTTAATGACATAGGGGAATAAAGCTTTTGGAACCTTCATCTGTTGATGTGGTACAACTCAAAATAAGAAGAGAGCTGTAAACATCCATTAGTAATCTGAACGTGGAATGTACAAGGTATGAACTGAGGAAAATCGAAAGTTGTCAAAAATGAAATGGAGGGCAAAATGGCGCTCTAGGCAGAAGCACCGCGCTGTCCCTCCACAGCAAGATCCGAAAAACTAAGCCGAACAGAGAATACAACAATCCTGAAACCCTAAAACATGAAATGAAGAGATAAAGAACTCAGCCAAGCACCAAACGGAGTGAGAAAACTGACATAGAACGGAGAGCGAGGAGAGATTCATACAGAGGTCCCCTACCAGCTAACGCAGCGCAGATCTGCCATCTTGGACTCCTATCGGAGACCAGAAGACAGGCGGTACGAGAAAGCAACCTCATGGAGCTTCCAGCAGGAGACAAAACAACTGGTAACTGGCGATATACGCTTTCCCACCCCCCACCCTTCTTCACCCCGACTCGGCCTCCTCTGCTTCCGGTGGCCACAGTCTCTTGACCAGGAAACAGCGGCTGCTTGGATTTCACACACCCGTTAACAGGTGGCTCTCTGAGTGCCATTTGTTGGCTGCTGGTGTTGCTTTTTTTCCGCTTCTTTTTATTTCTTCCTTGCTTTTCCCCACCTCCCCCTCCTTTCGCTCAAGTACCTCGCTCTGTGCGCCATCTTTGCTTCTTCCTGAGGGGTGGCAGAGCTCTGGTAATTTGTGATATACGCTTTCCCACTCTCTACCCTTCTTCACCCACACTCGGCCCCCTCTGCTTCCCAAGGACACAGTCTCTTGTCCAGAAACACCAGCCCACACTAGCTGGCTCTCTGAGTGCCATTTGTTGGCGGCTAGTGTTGCCTTTTTTTTTTTTCCTGCTTCTTCTGATTTCTTACTTACCGCTCGCCACCTCCCCCTCCCTTTGCTCAAGTACCAGGCTCCGTGCACCATCTTTGCTTCTTCCTGTGGGGCTGCGGAGCTCCGTTCGAGTGTGAAGCTGCTTCCTGGTTTGGGCTGCCATGCTGGTGGGATCCTGGGGCTTTTGTTCGTTTGTTTAGTATTGTTTGTTTGTTTTCTTTTCCTTTTCTTGAGTTGGGAGCCCTTTCTGGCCAGGCTGACCTGCATGGCAGGGAGACTCCCCTTTGGCTTCCACAGATGTGCAGAGGGATCCCTGAGTGCATTTCTTTTTATGTTGTTTTTTTTTTTCCCCTGGTTCTTTGGGGGGCTTTTTTTTTTTTATTTGTTTTGTTTTCTTTTTTCTCTTTTTCCCTTTTTGTCTTTCTTCATTGCTCAGTTTCTCGTCTCTCTATAACTTCCCTCTCTTTCTGTTCCCTGAATACTTGGCGTTGTACTGCAACACCTGAGAGCGACTTCCCCAGACCTTATAGCTGCACTGGTGGGATCCCTGAGAACTTTACTGTTCTTTAACCTTTGTGATTCTTATTTATTCATTCTTTTCTTTTCTTCCTCCTCCCCTTTCTGTTTTTCTCCATTTCATAGTCTCTCATCTCCCCATTCCAACGGCAAGCTCTCCTAGCATTCTTTTTGTTTGTTTGTATGTTTTTGGCTCCTGTTCCTCTCTCCTCTCTCCCATATCTATCTTAGCTTCACCAGTAACACTCTCCCTGCTGCATCCTGCCTACAAGCACCGTGCTCTTGACATCACACCATCAAGCAGCACAGGCACGGCCTACTGGAACCTGCCCTGCACTGATTACCGACCCGCTCTGGTGGCTGTAGTAAGTGCCAAAAACAACCCGTCCCAGTAACTCCTCTTCAGCTAGACCTGCCCTGC
>NW_004443939.1:3133849-3163737 GCF_000243295.1 Trichechus manatus latirostris
ATGTTGTGGGGTTGTTAACCAATGTCATAAAACATGTGTACTTCTGTTTCATGAGAAACTATTTGTTCTGTAAGCCTTCACCTGAAGTACAACAACAACAACAACAAAAATTAATAAAAAAAAAATCAAATGGAACGTTTGAAGATTCTAGGCATTACTGAGCTGAAATAGACTGGTATTGGTCATTTTGAATCTGACAATCATATGGTCTGTTATGCTGGGAATGACAGATTGAAGAGGAACAGGGATGCATTCATTGTCAGAAAGAACATTTTGAGATCTATCCTGAAGTACAATGCTATCAGTGACAGGATAATATCCATACACCTATAAGGAAGACCAGTTGATACAACTACTATTCAGATTTACAAACCAACCACGAATAGCAAAGATGAAGAAGAAACTGAAGATTTTTACCAACTTCTGTAATCTGAAATTGATCAAACATGCATACAAATTGCATTGATAATTATTGTTGATTGGAATGTGAAAGCTGAAAGCAAAGAAGGATCAGTAGTTGGAAAATATGGCCTTCATGATGGAAATGACAATGGAGATTGCAACAGAATTTTGCAAGAGCAACGACCTATTCATCAAATCAGCTAGGTAATCTGTGGAAAGACATGATGGAGAAGCTCAATATCATCAGTCAGAACAAGGCCGGGGGCCAACTGTAGAACAGACCATCAATTGCTCACATGCGAGTTCAAGTTGAAGCTGAAGAAAATTAAAACAAGTCCACAAGAGTAAAAATAAAACTTTGAGTATATCCCATATGAATTTAGAGACCATATCAACAATTGATTTGATACATTGAACACTAATGACCGAAGATCAGAGGAGTTGTGGGATGACATCAAGGACATCATACATGAAGAAAACAAATGGTCATTAAAAAGATAAGAAATATCAAAATGGATGTCAGAAGAGACTCTGAAACTTGCCCTTGAATGTAGAGTAGATAAAGCAAAGGGAAGAAATGATGAAGTAAAAAGAGCTGAACAGAAATTTCAATGGTGACTCGGGAAAACCAAGTAAAGTATTATAATGACATGTGCAAAGACTGGGAGTTAGAAAACCAAAAGGAAAGAACACACTCAGCATTTTGCAAGCTGAAAGAATTGAAGAGAAAATTCAAGCTTTGAGTTGCAAAACTGAAGGATTCTACGGGGGAAAGTATTGAATGACGCAGGGAGCGTCAAAAGAAGATGAAAGGAATGTACAGAGTCCCTGGCCCAAAAAGAACTGGTCAGTGTTCAGCCATTTCAGGAGGGAGCATATGATCCAAAACCAATGGTATTGAAGGAAGAAGCCCAAGCTGCACTGAAGGCGTTGGTGAAAAACAAGGCTCCAGGAATTGACAGAATACCAATTGAGATGTTTCAACAAATGGATACAATGCTGAAGTGCTCACTGTGCTATGCCAAGAAATTTGGAAGACAGCTACCTGGCCAACTGACTGGAAAAGATCCATATGTGTGCCCATTCCAAAGAAAGGTAATCCAACCAAATGCAGATAATATCGAAAAATATCATTAATATCACACGCAAGTAAAATTTTGCTGAAGATAATTCAAAAATGGTTGCAGCAGTACATCGACAGAGAACTTCCAGAAGTTCAAGCCAGATTCACAAGAGGATGTGGAATGAGGGATATCATGGATGATGTCAGATGGATCTTGGCTGAAAGCAGAGAATACCAGAAAGATGTTTAGCTGTGTTTTATTGACTGCGCAAAAGCATTCAACTGTGTGGATCATAACAAATTATGGATAATAGTGTGAAGAATGGGAATTCCAGAACACTTAATTGTGCTCATGTGGAACCTGTACATAGACCAAGAAGCAATTGTTTGAACAGAGCAAGGCGATACTGCATGGTTTAAAATTAGGAAAGGTGTGTGTCACGGTTGTATCCTTTCACCATACTTATTCAATCTGTATGCTGAGCAAATACTTCAAGAAGCTGGACTCTGTGAAGAAGACCACGGCATCAAGATTGAAGGTAGTAGACTCATTAGCAACTTGCAATATGCAGATGACACATCCTTGCTTGCTGAAAGCAAGGAGGACTTGAAGCACTTACTGATAAACATCAAAGACTACAATCTTCAGTGTGGATTACATCTCAATATAAAGAAAACAAAAATCCGCACAGCCAGATCTACAAGCAACATCATGAAAAATAAAGAAAAGATTGAAGTTGTCAAAAATTTCGTTTTACTTGGATTCACAGTCAATGACCATGGAAGCAGCAATCAAGAAATCAAACGATGTATTGCATTGGACAAATCTGCTGCAAGAGACCTCTTAAAGTGTTAAAAAGCAAAGGTGTCACTTTGAGGACTAAAGTGGGCCTGACCCAAGCCATGGTATTGTCAACCACCTCATATGCATGCAAAAGCTGGACAATGAATAAGGGGACTGAAAAAGAATTGATGTATTTGAATTATGGTGTTGGCAAAGAGTATTGAATATACCATGGACTGCCAGAAGAACGAACAAATTTCGTCTTGGAAGAAGTACAGCCAGAATGCTCCTTAGAAGTGAGGATGGCAAGACTTTGTCTCTTGTACTTTGGACGTGTCATCAGGAGGGACCAGTCCCTGGAGAAGGACATCATGCTTGGTAAAGTAGAGGGTCAGTGAAAAAGAGGAAGCCCCTCAACGAGATGGATTGACACAGTGGTGAAAACAATAGGCTCAAACATAGCAATGATTGTGAGGATGGTGCAGGACTGGGCAGTGTTTCCTTCTGTTGTCTATAGGGTCACTATGAGTCAGAAGTGACTCAATGGCACCTAATAACAACAAGAACATGTATGTACTAGAGTCCCTGAGTGATAGGTGGTATAAACAGTTAACGTGCCCCAGCTACTAACTGAAAGATTGGAGGTTTGAGTCCATCCAGAGGTGCCTCAGAAGAAAGGCCTGGAGATTTGCTTCCAAAAAATCAGCCACTGAAAACCCTACGGAGCACAGTTCTATTCTGACACACATGGGATTGCCACGAGTCAGAGTTGACTTGACAGGAACTAGTTTTTTATGTAATTACTAAGTTGTGATGCTAAATGCTTATATGTGTATATGTATATAGATACATATATACATACATATACATATATATATATATATACACACACACACAGATACATACACACACATATATGTTGCTGTTGTTAGGTGCCTTCGAGTCATTTCCGACACATAGCAATTCCACGCACAACAGAATGTAACACTGCCTGTTACTGTGCCATCCTCACCGCTGTTACTATGTTTGAGCTCATTCTTGCAGCCACTGTGTCAATCCATCTCATTGTGGGTCTTCCTCACATATATATGTCCCTGGATGGTACAAATGGTTAAGCACTGGATTACTAACTGAAAGATTGGCAGTTTGAACCCAACCAGAGGCACCTCAGGTGGCCTGGCAATCTGCTTCTGAGAAAGGTCAAAGTCTTGAAAACTCCATGGAGTAGTTCTACTCTGCACATATGGGGTCACCATGAGTTGGAATTGATTCAATGGCAAGTATATATATACACACACATATATACATTATATATATGCATATATTATATATACACACATAGTATATACCTTGTATACCTATATATATCTATAATATATAAAAGAACTTTGTAAAGTGTAAAAAGAGGCACTCAGGAAAGCAAATTAGTGGCCCAGAGATCATGAATATGTTTGTTTTGCCAGTACAGTATGCTCAATGTTTAAAACAATTTAAACACTCTCAAGAAGCATGCAGGTCCTGGTCCCTCAGTTGCCACCATGGCTTATTCTCAGCCTGTTCTACTTATCTCTTATATTACCTGATTGACCCCTGAAAGCCTCTGAACCTGTGATATCTGGGTAACCATAAATTAGATGAAAACAAGTAATATGTACATATCTCTAATTTTGCCCCTTTCATACTGGATTAGAATTCTCTTGGCAATTGTCTCCCAGTTTGCTAAGCAAGAACCTGCTCCTTCTTTCAGTGTATCCTCCTGTCTGGCCATGTCTTTTCCACAGTAGTTGCTCAATAAATAGTTCCCAAACAAACATTACTGGTAGCTGAACAACCAGAGTCAAGATTTCTGGACTCTTGTCTGGGTTCAAACTTTGACATTAGCCACGTGTGTGATATTGAGGGAGCCATTTTCCTGCTCTGTGCCTCAGTTTCCCTCATTGGTAAATGAGGCTACTGGACTAAAACCAGTGATTTCCATACATTGTGTGTGTTCCAAGGTATTTATAAACAACTAAATGATAAAGTTTTAAACTGTCAGAGGGGTCTGTTCATAGCCTTTACCTGTTTTATTTTTATTTGAGTTTCGTCTTAGATTTCATTTACTAGGTGATTTCTAAGGTCCCGTCCAGTTCTGCCATTCAAAGACTCCATGATTCCCAATGTTGTGCTCTCTCACGTGCACCCCCATGCCTTCATTAGGTCCTCATGTTCTCTCTTCAAAGCCTGCTAAGTTATCAGTGACTGAGGTCATGGCTAATATGAATAGAAGACACACAGCTAGGGTTTTCATTTGTTATCTGGCTTTCAAACAGAGTCCAGGAAAATGGCCCTATCATCCCTTTGACTCCTGCAATTCCTGATGACTAGCTACATTCATCTCCTCTGACGTGTTGCTGCTCCCATAGATCGTGCTGGGAACTTTCTCTTTCAGGGGTTCATCCATCAGCCAGTGTGGATTAGGAGGATAGTTAATGGAGAATCCATTATTATGAGAAATCTCCGAGTTGTAGTCATAAAATTTGCTCTTGCTTTTATAGAAAGCTTCATCACTCACCAATTCTGAAAACAACTGATACTAGGCTACCCCTCCTACCCCTTCTAACCACCTGCTCTCCTTTGCAATGTTTTCAGTGTTCACCCAAATATGTTATTTGGCTGATTTCAACCTAGGTGTGCTGAGTGCCCTGATAGTGTGCCAACCATCAACAGTAAGCCAAGGTGTCCTCTACACACCCATGTCTTTGTTTATTGGCATGCCCTGCTCCCCATTCTCTTCCTTATCGCTCAAGACTGAACTCATTATTCTTCAGACTTGGTGTGTCTGTGCCCTGATTGTAACATGTTTCACTTTGTGCCTCAGTTTCCTGACCTTGCAGGGATGATAAAATGAGTAAAGCAAAGAAAAGCACTTAAATTGTGTTAGGCACATGATAGGGGTTAAATAAATGTTAGCTATTATTATTGTTATAATTATTATTGTAAAACTGATACCTAGGTCTATTTCCTATCTTCACTCCAGACAGCAAGGCCAGGAAAGGGACTGGACATTGGGAGGAGGAAAAGATGCAAAGGGTTGGGGATGTGGGAGATTTCTGATCCTGACGTGGAAACAGAAGGGGATGGTTTGAGAATGAAAATCGGTAACGCTAGAAACACTCTTCTGATTGATTTAGATGTCCAGTTCAAACTATGATCAACTGCCCATGGCGTCAGACATCACAAGCATCCTCACCTCCCCAGCCCCATCACCTTGTAGCTCTGGAAGGGATCTTCTGTTCTGGCCTTTCAGGAGGAACTGCCTCAGGGTTTCAGCTCCTGAGCCAGTGGGTCATATAGGCTTCTTGGCAGCCAAGCATGAAGGGCTCCTCAGGCAACACTTGATCTGCTGGCTGCTTCTCTGGTGGCCCCACTCAGAATTATTGATTTGAGTGTGTGGATTAGAAATGAAGACTGGAGCTGCAAAGGGGCCAGTTTTGTGTCTCTAATAGAACTGGTGTAATTTGAGAGGTCCTCCATATACACCCGCTCAGAGGATCTAAGTCTGTGCTTTCTTTAAGGCCAGGAAAATGCCTTTCTTCACCTAAGAACAGAAGCCACAGTCCAAGAGCTCTCAACCGTTCATTTGTCTGACTGGTTGCAAACTAGTCAAGTCAAAGTATTTACACAGTAATATTTGATCATTATCACATGCTCATATGGGGGCTTCAGTGCTTCCTTAGGCTTTTTTTTCCCCCTTAAATAGGATTTCATTCAGTTTATTTATTACTTTGTCCATTTACTCATCCAAGGAATACTCACCTGCTGGAATAACACTTGATATTTAGATGAATAAGTTAAAAAATACTAACTTTCTCTATATTGATTATAGACTAATGGTTAGAGAAGGATTAAACAAACAAACAAAAAAATGTTGCCTTCAAAGCGGCCATCTAAGATGCATCGATTGGTCCCAACCACTTGGAGTAAAGGAGAACGAAGAACACTAAAGACACAAGGAAAGAGATAGAATGGGCCACATAAACCAGAGACTTCATCAGCCTGAGACCAGAAGAGCTAGATGGTGCCCGGCTACCACCAATGAACGTCCTGACAGGGAACACAACAGAGGGTCCTTGATGGAGCAGTAGAACGATGGGATGAAGAACTCAAATTCTAGTAAGAAGACCAGACTTAATGGTCTGATTGAGGCTGGAGGTGCCCCGGAAAGCATGGCCCCTGGACTCTCTATCACCTCAGAACTAAAACAATTTCTGAGGCCAACTCTTCAAACAGGGATTGGACTGGACTATGGGACATAAAGTGATACTTGTGAAGAATGTGCCTCTTAGTCAAGTAGATACAAGAGACCAAGGGGGCAGCTTCTGTCCAGAGGTGAGAGGGGAAGGCAGAGAGAGTTAGGAGCTAGTTGAATGTTCATGGGGAATCAGGGGCGGAGGGGAGGAGTGTGCTTTCACAGAATGGGGTGAGTGGTTGGGGTCTCATAACAATGTACGTTAAAAAAAAAAAAAATCTGTATGGGAGACTAACCTGAAACGTAAACTTCATTTAATTACAACAATTTAAAAAAAAAAAAATGTTGCCTTCAAGTCGATTCCAACTCATGGCTATGCCATGTGTTATAGAGTGGAACTGCTTCATAGGGTGGTTTTCTTGGCTGTAATCCTTATGGAAAAAGATTGCCAGGCCTTTCTTCTGCAGTACCACTAGGTTGGTTTGAACTGCCATCCATTAGGTTAATTGTTGTTGTGTACCATTGAGTCATTTTGCCTCATAGTGACCCTACAGAACAGAGCAGAACTGCCCCATAAGGTTTCCAAGGCTGTAATCTTTAGGAAAACAGATTGCCACATCTTTCTCCCATGGAGCAGCTAGCGGGTTCGAACCACTGACCTTCCGGTTAGCAGCTGAGCACTTAAAATTTGCACCACCAGGGCTCTCTATTAGGTTAGTAGTCGAGCACAAACTGTTTGCACCATCCCGGGACCTTAGAGAAGAATAGCTAAAGAATAAAACAGAATGTGGTGAGTGTTACAATAACGGTCAGAATATATCAAGGCATGGGCAAGGCACTTGGAAACAGAAGTATCAAAAGATTGGCTCAAATATAAAAATGCTGTTTCCAAATACAAATGAATGTGCCCAATGACATGCATTATCCTTCTTCCACTGCTGAGCCCCATTCCCACCCTGAGTCTTATCACATCTCTGACACCCCCATGTTGCCAAACATTCCCCCACCTCTGAGGTCTCCCCAGGATGGGGAGAGCATCAGGATCATGAATAAGGATGTTTATTGTACCTGTCACTTGGTTGCGAAACAGGTTTCTTTTTTTTATAGACTGAATAAAAAGGCTGGGTCCAAATGCTTTATAATATTCACTGTAATGATTACAATCATACTTACTAACATTTATTGGATTCTTACTATATGCTACCCATTTGACTAAGCACTTTACATGCATTTTCTCATTTAATCCTCATGGAACCCTATGTGTTAGGATCTCTTGCTCTTCGTTTTATAGAAGATGAAATGTATAGAAGCTCAGAGAAGTCACCCAGGGTCACACAGCTATATGTGATGGAGCTTAAATTTTAACCCATATCTGACAACTAAACCGATCTTCATCCTCATCACATCCTATTGTTTTACACTGGGACTTCGGGAACATAAAGGAACAATTAGGAAAGTGACATGGAAGAGCTGAGTCCTAAAGAACAAACAGGAATTTTAAGATCTGTTAATCTTATTTAGTCATCTAGACTCTTTCCTGGAAGACTATGAAGCTCATTTTATTTTAACTTAATGAACAAACAGAAAGATAGCAACACAGCACACAAAATGTGGTAAGCATAAAATAATTCTAGTTTTGTTCCCCTCACTCTTCCTCTCTTTTAATCCCCATGAGCCTGGCATAGTGCCGGATGCATACTTGACTGGTCGACTGATGGATGTAGACAAAGTCTGAGGTTTGGGGAACCTCCTAGATCATCAGTCATAAAGCAGGGCTTAAAGGTGACAGCTACATATCCCCAGCCACGGTCTGTGCAAAAACAACATTTTATTTCAAGGCAGAGTTGAATGCATCTTCCTTGCTTTGTGAGTGTTAATTATTTCTGAAGTGTAAGAAAGTGCTCCCAGACAGGGGTAGAAATATCCAGACCTTTTGCTACTCCTTTCTAAAAACAGATTCTATTCCTTTGCAGAAGACGTCCTGTTTAATCAAACGTTATGTGTTTTTCTTTCTCCTTTGCTGGTTTCTGTCTCCATTTTCTTCTGAGTTCCACAATCATTTGTAGAGATTTGGGGAGTGGGCTGGGAAAGGGAAACAGTTTTAATAACAATAAGCCAAGAATAGTAAATAGAGCAAATGTTCCTTTATGCTTTTGGAAACAGGAAGAACCAAGAACAAGTTAAGAGGTATCTTTCTTTGCTGGAAAATTTATTTTCCATAACAAGAAGCAGTCATCTCTCCTGAGGAGTCTGAAATTCTAAGACAAAGATGATGTTTTATCATAATGACATGGATCTGCATATCCATTTATTTTGTGCTCCAACAGCAAAGTATACTGAGGACTATCATGCTGTTTTAAAAAGTGGGGAAATATTTAGCCATTTAAATAATCCAAAAATAAAAAGGGGCATCAAAGGGGAATAGCACAGAATAGTAGCTTTATAGTCTCCGTAGGAAAAAAAATACCTCAAACCACTGACCCAGATAGTCAGAATTTATAACTTGCCTCCCAAACTCTGTCTGCAACTGGTGCTCTTTAGAAAAGAATGTTTCTTTGGCTGTTCCTTAATAATAATAACAATTCTTTACAAGCCTATAGCACTTTAGACTTCTCTCAAAGCATGTCCATATTCATTACCACATTTGGCCATTAATGCAGTCCTGGGACAGGGACAAGCCCAGGACTGTTACCTCCGTTAACAGAAACCAGTTGCTGTGCACAGGGCACGCGCTAGCCTCAGCAATGGTTAAAAGAGCAGAAACTACAAACATGCGCTTTGGTCCAAAGACTTGATTTCTTCCCTCAGAAACCTAATGTTACCTTTCTGGGAAGATGTACAAGTGTACGAAGCTTCTAGAAGTTACAAATCTTACCCTCTTCCAAACAATTAATTTCAAGTCTTATTTGGTACCAGCATTATTGAAAAGACAGCTCTGCTTTGTGTAACAGAAGCTGATTAGACCTTCTCTCCTGCCTCCATTCTTTTTTACCCATGGGTCCAAGAATACCAAGAATATCTAGAATAACTTCAGATGAAAAACTTAATCACTTTTTTTTATTAGTAAAATGAAAGGACTATATCTGAGAACTCCTCACTTTCCCTTACATCTTATCTGTTTCAAAGTCGCACCTCGTTGGTGTCTAACTCTACCTCTATTTTAAATCTACAGCTGGGTTATATTTTCACCTTCTGGTTTAAATACATTTCGAATGTGTCAGTATCATTGCTTCGATTCCAGATTAATAGGATCAGCCAAAAGGATGGCTGACATTTTTGTTGCTATAGAAACTGGTCCTGATGTTACACAGCTTGCCTTTACCCTATTTGCCATACTTCTATCCAGCTACCGAACACAGACCTCTTTTTGTTTCACAAGGAATTACATTAAAAAATTAAAGCATAATTTCATCCTGTTTTAGTTTCCATTCTGTAGAAAAGAGTATTAAATAATATTAAGAGACAGCCAAAAGAAAGTGGGAATTGGTGGTAATATAGCTCAATAGTTTATGAGCCTCCCAGGTGAAAAAAAAAGAATACAAGTTCAGCAAATTATCCTACATCCTAAATCCTTGCTCTTCCTTGCTTGAGTTAAGTACTTCAAGGCTCTTCCTTAGTAAACCTCTAAGCCAAAACACTCCACAATACCCTGTGGACAGCCAGACCAAACCAACTCCTTCCTTCTCGTCCCCCTCCCACCTACAAAAAGATAGTCTCTGGACAGCTGTGTCCTTAATGTGCCATCAACATCCTCCAACATATCACTTCCACTGTACACTCAAGTTCTTTTTCCACAGATGCACCATTGCCCCCAGAGAAAACCTCTCACACAGCATTAAGATGTGAAGTTCAGCACTTAATGATGTAACCAGAATGTATGGCTGGTGCCAGAAGGTATACTCAAGAAGGAAGGGATGGAGGGATTTAAAAAAAAAAAAAAAGATAAACATCCTTCCCAATGACTGTGAAACACGTCTTTCCTGTCTAAGTTATCTAGTGCTGCTGTAACAGAAATACCACAAATGGATGGCTTTAACAAACAGAAATTCAGTTTTTCACAGTTTAGGAAGTTAGAAGTCCAAATTCAGGGTGCTGGCTCTAGGGGAAGGCTTTCTGTCTCTGTCAGCTCTGGGGGAAGGTCTTTATCTCTTTTGAGCTTCTGCTCCTGGGTGATCTTCACGTGGCTTGGCATCTCTCTTCCCTCATCTCTGCTTGCTAGCTTGCGTTTAATCTCCTTTATATCTCAAAAGAGACTGATTTAGAGATACCCCCTATACTAATCCTGTCTCATTAACATAACAAAGACAACGCATTCGCAAATGGGATTATAACCACAGGCATAGAAGTTAGGATTTACAACACATATTTTTCGGGGACACAGTTCAATCCATAACACTCCCCAACCCCTGTAATAACTGATGTTTATCAGAAGCAGAGGCAATGAGCAACTCTCTAATTGGAAGGCTCTAAACTGTCAGGTGTGTGCTTGTCAGAGCTACGATGGGAATAACAGGTTATGCATCAGAGTGGAAAGTCTCTCTTTCCCTTTACAAGTTTAAATACAACTTTCACAACAATTTAGGAAGCACAGATAACCAAAAGGGACAGATTCCTTAGGCAGCTCTCCAGGATTATTAAACTTACCTGTACCAGTTATAGAATATTAAGAGAAGCATCCAGTTCGGGAAGCAGTTGGGATTTATGAGTAGTATATTGACTAAGAGAATATTTAAGCAAGACTTTCTTACTTGATGGAATATGGAATGCACCCCATGGGTTAGATGCAGAGAACTCTGCAGAGGTTGGGGCTACTTTTCACTATGGAGGAGGCAGAAGTGTCAGCAGCCTTTCTATAATAAGTTTAAAAAACAAAATCATATGGTACCTGCTTCCAATTTTTTAGGGAGCAAATTAGCATTTAAGAAAGGGCACTAGAAAAAGCGTTAACCATGTCCCTGCTATATACTTGGTGCTATGATGGGGACTTAATGAATAACTATAGTCTTAGCTTTGTTGTTGTTAGCGCCATAAAGTCGATTCTGACTCATGATACCCCATGTGTGCAGAGTAGAACTGCTCCCCAGGGTTTTCAAAGCTGTGACCTTTTGGAAGCAGATCGCCAGGCCTAACTTCCAAGGTACCTCTGGATGGGTTCAAATTGCCAACTTCTTGGCTACAAGTCGAGCACTTAATCATTTGCACCACCCAGGAACTCCTAGAATCTTATTACATTTTCAAAACTTCTGTGAGGTAGAATTTACCCTCAAACATTTGACAGATGAGGAAGCTGAGGCTCAGCAAGGGCCATATCCAGTCCCCATCACTGCATCCCAGGCTTCCTTCAGGTGGTCCAGCATAGGTGGAGTGTGTATGTGACCACTTTTGTAATTTTCATATATACTTTATACAATACTGGACATGAACTAATTAAAGGACAATGCCTGTGAACTCAACTAGCCATTGTTGCTAGGGAAACGTTTCAGTTTTAGACCGAAAGTGTCATGGCGTCCATGGTAGTCAGCAGTGGAAAACTGGTTTTCGCTGAGGCTCCAAGTAGAAAGTATCTCCTCTTGCCAAAAGAAGTTAATCATCCCATTAAGTAAGCAGGCAGACAAATCCCATACCCAGAGAGACACTGAAAACCAATCACCTAAGGTTGTGTACATAGTAAGCCCAAGAGAGTCTGACTTCCAAGCCCATGCTCTCATTTTCCCCTGGGCTGCTTCCTGTGACACACTGGAATCTGCATGGATCCTTGCTTCCTGAGGCCCTTGCTAGAGGAACTTGAAAGAAGTGGGTTGTATATTATATACTATGAATATGGCCAGGCTGCGAAATCATCCATGTATTCCCAAGTCAATAATTAAAGATTAGAACCCTCTGGGGGTAGTAGAAAGGGCCCTGAAACAAGAAGAGGGCAACACAATGCTGGTAGGGCAGGAAAATAGCAATGAGAACCACAGAGGAAAAGAGTCAGCCTGGGCAGAATAGAGACCCTTGGCATGCCACACTTGTTAAAGATACCATAGGTTTTTCTTCTTCTTTTTTTAAGTCATTGTTGTAATATATTTCTTTCCTTTTCTTTTCTTTTTTTTTAATGCTTTAGATGAAGGTTTACAGAGCAAATTTGTTTCTCATTAATTAATACATACATTGTTTTGTGACATTGGTTGCCAACCCCATGACCTGTCAACACTCTCCCCTTCTCGACTGTCGGTTCCTCATTTCTATTTGTCTAGCTTTCCTGTCCGCTTCCGCCTTCTTGTCCTTGCCCCTGAGCTGGTGTGTCCATTTAGTCTCGTATACATGGTTGAGCTATTGTTTCTTTTACAGGCCTGTCTAACCTTTGGCTGAAGGGTGAACCTCTGGAGTGACTTCAGTACTGAGTTAAAAGGGTGTCCTGGGGCCATACTCTTGGGGTTTCTCCAGTCTCTGTCAGACCAGTAAGTCTGGTATTTTCTGTGTGTGTGAATTTGGATTTTGTTCTCCACTTTTCTCTAGCTCTGTCCGGGACTCTCTATTGTGATTCCTGTCAGAGCAGTCAGTGGTGGTAGCCGGGCACCATCTGCTTGTGCTAGACTCAGTCTTGTGGAAGCTGTGCTAGTTGCGGTCCATTAGTCCTTTGGACTAATCTTTCCCTTGTATCTTTGGTTTTCTTCATTATCCCTTGCTGTGGATGGGGTGGGACTAGTGGATCATCTTAGATGGCCATTCACAAGCTTTTAAGACCCCAGACGCTACTCAGCAAAGTAGGATGTAGAACATTTTCTTTATAAACTATGTTATACCAATTGAGCTAGATATCCTCTGAGAACCATTGGTTCTTAATGGAGGATCTGCAGAGTAACCTAAGAGATCCAGGTGTCTCTTTTATAAATAGGGTGAGAAGTAACTTATCATTTGAACCAGGACTCTTTTGATAGTGAAAGGGGGCTCCGCTAATAAAATACACCTGATTAATAGGTATAAACTGGAAACATCCTGGGGAAGTCAAGAAGCATGGTCACCTTATTTATAAGGTAGTTGCATGTAAGTGCAGATAATAAATTAAAATTGTCCTGGGAACAGGCTAAAAGTTCAGTCATTCTCAGCAGATTATTTGGTTGTTGAAGAAAAGTTCTAATTAAGAAGGCCACAGATATTATTCCAGATCAGTACTTCCCAATAGAAATACGTGATCCACATATGTAAGCCTCATTGAAAAAGTAAAAATGAAACTGATAAAACTAATTTTAATAAAATATTTTATTACGTGATCCACATATGTAAGCCTCATTGAAAAAGTAAAAATGAAACTGATAAAACTAATTTTAATAAAATATTTTATTTAGCCCATTGTCCCTAAATACTTAAACTTCAACATGTAATCAGTAGAAAAAGCTATTAATAAGAATTTAGATTCTTTTTTTTCATACTGTCTTTGAAATCTAGTATGTATTTCATACAGCACACTCATCACATTGCAAATGTTCAGTAGCTACATGTGGCTAGTGGCTACTATACTGGATAGCAGAGTTCTAGACAGATAATTGTACTAGTTAGACTCAGCCTGACAATTATTAGTTGTGGCCAACAAATCGGTTGACAACATCGTACAGAATTCTGTCTTAACATGCCTTATTTATTTCAATTATTCATTACGCATGTCCAAATGTGGTGGGGGAAAGGAATGTTTCTCCATATACAATTCCAGCTTCTTATTGTGACAGTCCTTCACTCTGCCTTAAAATATAAACCTGTAAATCCGTTGCTGTTGAATCAATTGCAACTCATGGCAATCCCATGTATTACAGAGTAGAAATGCTCCATACGGTATTCTTGGCTGTAATCTTCATGGAAGCAGATCACCAGGCCTTTCTCAGAGGCACCGCCTCTGTTGGTTCAGATGACCAACATTCAGCTTAGTAGTTTAGCATAAACCATTTGCACCACCCAGGGCCTTAAAATATAGGAAAGCTATGAATGATCTTCCATCCTCCTTCCTTCCCTTATTTTCTTCCTGCCTTCTAAGCTTCCATGAATATTT
Organism: Trichechus manatus latirostris; assembly: GCF_000243295.1. NCBI lineage: Eukaryota > Metazoa > Chordata > Mammalia > Sirenia > Trichechidae > Trichechus > Trichechus manatus. Next base: position 3,148,356 of record NW_004443939.1, read on the forward strand.
CCTGAATGCTTTTGTAAGACCTCTTACTAAGTTCTGGGCTATGGGTGTAGCAACCATATAATTTATTATCCAAACCAGGACACCTTTGAGAATGGAAAGGAATGCTATTAATTATAAAGACAACGGGACAATAGACCCAAACTGTAACTGTCTCCGAGTCCTTGGGTGGTACAAATGGTTAATGTGCTTGGCTGCTAACTGAAAGGTTGGAGGTTCAAGTCCACCCAGAGGTGCCTCAGAAGAAAGGCCTGGTGATCTGATTCTTAAAAATCACCCACTGAAAACCCTGTGGAGCTCAGTTCTACTCCGACACATATTGACTTGACGGCAACTAGTTTTATAACCATTTCAGGCAAACTGGGATGGATTATGGAGCACACGTGAGTCAGATGTGTTCCTTGCCATCAAGAAGCGTTCAGTCTACCAGGGGAATAAATACATGTTCCAGAGTACAGGATCAGAGTGCAAGTGGTAAGCCTCATGGTGGGTGCAGATACAGTGTGTAGCTGGTCAGAGAAAGGAGTGCACCCTTCTGCTAAGGGGCAGTCAGCAGAGAGCTCTATAGAAGAGACGTCTTTCAAACCAGGTCTTGAAGAATGGCTGGGTGTGGAATGGGTAGAGATAGAGTGGGCCCAGGAGAAGAGAAGAGAATGAACTCTTGAGACTTCTCAGATAGAATGAAAAGAACGTCATAAAATTAGGGAAAAAATAAATAGGAGAGTGGAAACCGCACATTTTAATCAGGTGGAGGAGATTCCAAACCTGAGCTGGAAAACAAAAATGGTGAGTGGAGAGGTGGAACCCAGAGGAAGAGGAAGAAGATGGAAGTAAGCGTGAGTGAGGTTCTTCATGCAGAAAGCAAGTCCGGGCCTTGTGGAGAAGAATGAGCAGGCTGTGCCCCTCAAGGCAGGAGAACAAATCCTGTACTTCTAGAAAAGAAATAGAGAATCAAGCAGGATCTGGAGGGAACAATGAGTCTCTGAGGTCTGAGTACATAATTAACCTTTGTATCTCCAGCACCCAGCATAGCACCCACTGCAGAGTAGTAACTTCATGACTATTGGGTGAATGAACCCCCCTGGATTGCTGTGTAAGAGGAAACTTGCCCTGGGATGAAGACAGGATAACCATCATATGTTTGGGGCCTCCCTGCACTAGGCAGCTTGTGAGGTTTATGCTATATGATACAATAACACTGAGGTAGGGAATGCTGGTCCAATTCTATGAATGAAGAAGCAGAGACAGAGAGGTCAAGTAACCTGCCAAAAGCCTTATCAACTAGTAACCAGCAAAGCTGGGATTTGAACTTATAAGTGTTTGATTATGAAGCCCATGCTCCTTCTACCATTCCACGCTTAACCAGTTGGTGACTGTCTTTTGAAATAAATAATAATAGTAATAATAATAGTAATGATGATGATGATAGTGATAGCTAATATATATGTATTGCTTGCTAAGCCACCACCTGCCTGTCAGTTTGTCATACTGAGGTGGCTTGCATGTTGTTGTGATGCTGGAAGCTGCAGTATTTCAGATACCAGCAGGGTTACCCATGGTGGACAGGTTTCAGCAGAGTTTCCAGCTTAAGAAAGACTAGGAAGAAAGGCCTGGTGATTTGCTTCTGAAAAGTAGCCAATGAATACCTTATAGATCAAAAAAGAATATTGTCTGATACAGTGGTGGAAGATGAGCCCCCTAGATTGGAAAGTACAATACAATAGCCACAACAATGGACTCAAACATAACAACAATCATGAAGATGGCACAGGACCGGGCAATGCTTTCTTTCTGTTATGCATAAGGTCCCGATGAGTTGGAGCCGACTTGATGCCAACTAACAACGACAATGACAATAAGTTGTCAGCACAGCTCTAAGCACTTAATCTATGCTAATTAATCTGATCCATACAAGAACTCTTAAGAGGTAGGGGAACCTGAGGCGCAGAGGGTTTAAGCCACTTGCCAAAGATGACATAGCTGCAAAGTGGCAGAGCTGGGATGTGAAGCTTGGTGGTTGATTCCAGAGCCTATAGCTTCACCCCCACCCCACTCTCCAGGAGGTTTCCGATTATGCTATATGAATCTGGTCAAGCTGGGGAACAATAGACAGGAATTTGCCTCAGACACCAAAACACAATGTTTTATTCCTGGGACTGGTAACTGTGGCTGTTTGCTTTCAAACTTGACTCATGGTTCTTCTAGAGTGTGACTCAGAGAAACAGGGCATCCAAGACATGCCACCTCCAAACGGGTTTCGAGGAGAGCCTGAGAGCCTCACATCAACAGGAGTGCGACACACGCAGACGTTCTCAGCACAGGATTTATATTTGACCTCACCAATAACATGTACTAAGACTGATATATGTCAGATATTCAGTAGCAGTTTTGCCTGAAGCCAACAGTGGGATATGCCTCTTAACCAACATACAGTGAAACCTCTCAGAATAAAACAAATATTTATTCCCTGTGTCAGTCATTCATTGCCAGCAGCTAATATTTATGGCATTCATCCATAACACTAGCCAGCAGAGAGACTGTTTTGTCGAGCTTCAGGGATTCCAGAAGCAGCTTGGACAGAGAAGCACTAAATTTCCAGGAGAGATTTACAACCTCAGAGCTGGAAGAAGGAGCTGACAGGTGATCTGCCTGGAGAAGAATATGAATGACTCCAAGCTGGGCTGATGAGTGGCCTCAGGGGTACCTTCCACAAGGGAGTTGAATACCTACCAGGATGGACTAGGGAAAGGCCTAGACTGGGAATTGAGAGGACTGGGGTTTAGAGCCCATGTGGTCACTGAGTGCTGTGATCTTGGGTAAGCCCCTTAACTGTTTCAGGTCTCAGCATTCTCAGAAGTAACATGAAGGGGCTGGCCCAGTTTCTCTCAAGATCCTTCTGATTGTCCACTCAGACATTCAAGCTCATTTCCACTCCCAAATAAAGCCCCGGCCCCAGGAAGCTCAGGCTGAGTCAGAGGTTAAGGTGTCTGGCTTATCTAGAGAGGAAGTTCTAACATCTCCACCATCTTTAAAGATTCTTATCCAGTCTGAGACAGCAGGTTTTGGATATTAAAGAGGGACTCATTTCGTAAACCCTCAAATTCAAGAATATCACACCCATTGGGAGAGTTAAGGCCTATCCAGTACAGAACAAATAAATGAGGAAATCAAAGGAGGCAGGACCATGCAGAGGAAGGAGTGCAATAGTAGGAACTGAAGCTAGATTTTGAAAACATTGGAATGCCTCACTGAATTAAGACCTTTGGAATTTATTCTGTAAAGGATGACATATCATCACAATTATTTAAGCCGGAAAGGGAGGTAACTTGACCAGAAGTGGGTTTTAGAGTAACAGATCTGCTAGCAAGGCAGAAGTTGGACTGGAGAGTGGAGAGATCCTTACTCTCTCATTCATTCAGTCATTTATTCTACATTTATTGAGGTCCTCAATGAATATTTGTTAATTGAGTAAGTGACTATTTGATCCAAATAGGAGATTTTTCTTTTGTTAGTCGTTTTGCTTCTAGGACCTGGTGACCAGTGAAGGTATAATTACCCTTCTTTGAGTTAATGTGTGAATATTGTTCAGACCACATCCCACAAGTGGACGAGGTCATGGGGAAAGGAAAAAGAAACACAATCTTGGGAAATATGGTACCATTTCCGATTTCCTGGGTCTGACTCCCTCTCTAATTTCGCATGCCCAGCAGCATCAGCACATTGAGTTATACAAGGTAGCAAGCTGTCCCACTGTAACAGGCATGACATATCATTCCATTGATGCATGAAATCAAAAAGATGTGGTTTGCTAGAGATATCGCAGATAAACCAAACTTGCTTCTCAGTCCATCTACTTTTATTCACACGTACAAATCTCAGAAGCAAATGAGGAACCAGTCACTCTGATGAACTATCCATAGATTGGTGGCAATAAACAGTTTCATCCCATCCACAGACAAGGAAGTGGGCAATAAGGACATGGGGCATTTGCTATTTTTGAGTTCCTACTGTGTGCCTGGCACTCTAGAAGGTGTTTTAGAAACATTATCTCATTTAATTTTTATAATTACCCGGTACAGTAGGTATTGTCATCTTCAATAGTTGTCAGTTACTAGTGGGCAGGACAGGAGTATGCCCATGCAGCATAGTGTAACTAGTGCAAAGGTAGAGGAATAGACAGGTAGAGGAATCTCAAAGGAGCGCACCTTGCCCAAGCCAAAAAAGTCAAGAAAGTCTTCTTGATGGAGGTAATGTCTGATCTGACTCTCGAAGGAAAACTAGAAATTAGCCAAGAAGAGAGAGACAAAGTAGGAGCAGGTATGCAGAGCTGGTGGGGAGGGGTCCTAAGCTGCCCCACTTTGTGTACCAAGGAAAGAACGTCTGCTGTAGACACTGCTGCCCAGGGCTCCAACAGGGACGGTGGATTCCTGCCAGAAGGTGAAAAGATACAGTGAGCAGGCATCGAAGCAGATGTGGCAAGTGCATGGGGTTAATCAAGCATTCTGCAGCCAGCAAGAGACATGAATGTCCCCCAGAGCAATACTGGCAGCAGCTGGCAGGAGATGGCACTGACTCAAGCTGTGTCCTCACGGAATAAGAGGCACTCTGCCACATGGAGGACGGGAGGCCCTCGTCAAGGGCTCCACTCCCGTCCCTCCATGTTCACCAAGAACAAGGGCAAGAGAAATGGGGAGAGGAGAAAAATTAGTAATAGTGTCACTGACCTACAATAAAGAAACTAATCGATAATCATTCTACAGAGGAAAAGGAGAGCTGAAGAAAATGGTTATTTGGTCATTTGATGGTTTCTATTTGCCTCTCCGGCTTTGATTTTACCGTTGGGAAGGATGTGAGTATTATTACATGGCAATGAGGTTGCTATGGTAACTCCTTATTGTTTAATATAAGACTAGCTAAATCTTAGATAAGTTACTGGGAGAAAAATTAATGCTGCCAAAGGCCAGATACAGTTTTTATTCTCTCTCTCTCTTTTATAACATTAATGCCAGTTTCCCTTCATAACCTGCCCTTCTCCTCTAGGACATCAAACATACATCAGAATGAAGGTTGGCTTCAGACATTGTTAAAGGGATCCTCTTCTATAGAAAATCAACCACATCCCATTGGTCAGGGAGAATAAAGTCAATAAAAGAGATGGTGTCTTTACCTAGAACCCAAAGGTAGCTCACCTTCGGCTATGCAGTTCAAAAGCCCTGTGTTTGAATTCCACCTTTGCCATTTACCCGGTTGATGACCTTCGCCAGTTGAACCTTCTCCATCTATTTCTTAATCTTTAAAATGGAGATAATAATGGCATCCTTCTCATAAAGTTATTGGGAAAAATAAATCATAGAAGGTTGTAAAATACTTAGCACAGTGCTCAGGCAATAGTAAGTGCTCAATAATTAGGAGCTGTTCTTCTTTCTCCTCCTCCTGTCATTATCATGGCTATTATTTTGTTCATATTTCAAGGTCTAGTTCAAGAGCCACATCTTCCACCTCTCTCGACTCCCTGGAACACACAAACTTTGCTTTCCTCTGCATTCCCTTTTGCCTGCCTATAGGTGTCATACAGTTGGCACTAGGTTAGGGGCAAGGAAGGAGTAAAGGAGGGACAGTCACTGACGAGTCCTGGCATCTTACTTTCTTCCAGTCCTTTGCCAGGAGCCTCACTTACATTACCTTATTATTTGTTCCAGGTCCCTGGGTGCTGCCACTAACCTAAAGGTTGAACTTAGCCAACGGTGTCGTGGAAGAAATCTGCTTCCATAACGATTACAGCCGAGAAAACTCTACGGAGCAGTTCAGCTATGTAACACATTGGGTCATCGTAAGTCGGAATTGACTCACGGCGACAGGCTTTATTATTTGTCACAGTGCTCCAATGATGTTGATATGCTTATCCCATCTTACAGAGGAGGAAACTGAGGCTCCGAGAGGTATAATACTTTCCTGAGATTCACACAGCTCATAGATAGTAGATCTGTGGACATTTGATTTTGACACCTGTGATTTTTCACAGCACCACATAGCCATTCTGGGCAGACACTTTATGGTTTTTCTTCTGCTGCATTGCTATCTTTTTGTCCCCAGCAGTCTTGAGGACTGAGGGTGGGCCTTCATTCCTTCCTCCTCATGTTCTGCTCCCCTCCCCTGTCCCAATGACAGCACGTATTATATGCTCAACAAAAGCCTGTTGATTGAAGTATTGGAATCAAGTCAAAGAAAAAAAGCATGACAAGAAAAGTGGATGCATCAGTGTGCGCAGGCAGAGACTGACGTGGCTAAGGTTTTGAGTCTCTGATTGCAAATGACAGCAAGCGTAGACAAAGAGGGAAAAACGTATCATACTTTTGACATAAGTGACAATCAGGAAAAAAAATGGCTAAGAAAGCAGTAGTTAAAATAAAGCAGGTGAAATGGAAAGAAAACTAATTAACTTTCCAATTATGTCAGAAGTTGTAAATTACAAGTTTTTACAGTTAAAAAGGAGGCTAAGAGGAAAGAATGACAAACCAGAGGTTTCAATCTCACCAAAGAACACATAACTTTCATTTAATAGGCAGCTTTAGCAGTAATACTATAAAAAGCATTCTAGTTTCCAGAAATTCCCTTGTAATGAATGGTTTCTCAATTCAATAATTTTATTTCAGATAATCTATCACCTTAATAGCACATGCTAAGGAAGCCTAGTAGAGCACTCTTCTGGATAATTTAATAAACATTTTATATTTTTTTCCCAAGTCCCCTTCCCCCTAGTAATAACCTTGTTCAGGTTATAACCTTAAGTAGCAGACAACGGGGTCTACTTACAATGCCTGCACTGAGGCTTGTTCTTCTCTTGCCAAGGTGAATTATGGAAACTTTAAAAGTGAATGATGAGACATGTTTGGTTACTGACTCACAATTTCATTTAAAATGTACACAGCACACTTAAGAAAAATGAAGTATAAAAACAAGACAATTTTAGTGTTCCGTGGTAGAAAGTGTCTTGTAGCTTTGGAGCCTCAGAGAACTGAGCAGGGATTCTGATTCTGGTGCTATTTGCTTTCTGACCTTCTGTTCACAGGGCCTCAGTTTTCTCATCTGCATAAAATGAGAAGAATAATGCCTATCTCAAAAGACTCCTATTATGATGCACAAAGATAGGGCATGTAGTACTTGGCAGATAGTAGGAACTCAATAAATGGTTCTCTTATGAGTAACAATACTTTCAGTTGGTAGGATTCATTTATCCACCCAACAAATATTCACTGAGAGCCTCTTGCCAGGTGAGAGGCAGCGTGCTAGATGCCAGGAAACCAATATGAAAAGACATTCTCTAGGTCCGGGAAACTAACAGCCAGGTGGGGACACAGCTCCCTGCCTCCCCAACTTTTCTCAGTCTTCTCTCTTCCATCCAGAGTGCCCCACCCCAGCTGAAGGTTTACAGGACTTAAACCCAGGTAGTTGACTCCAAAGTTGGCCCTCTTACCCACTTCACTCAACATATTCTCACATAGTTGTTTACAAGTATACAGGCATGCATATGAGTATTTGTGTCTCCCCACACACATGAAAAAATAAGATCCAGTTTCCTGTGCAGGTAAGAATTAAGATAACAGGCCTGAGGCTTTAGAAGGGCCTATTGCAAGACTGGCCCTTGGCTGACATTTGAGAACGTGGCTCTTTGATTGTTCCCTAAGTGATAAGACTGTATCACCATGCCTAGACTGTTTGTACAACAATGTGGTTTATGCTGAACATCTACTTTCCTTCTAGGAGTCTGGAATTCTGCTAGGTGCAAGGCAACGAGGACCTATGTGACGAGCCCCCCAAAAAACTTTGGGTGCTAAGTACCAAATGGGCTTCCTTGAGCAAGAAACATTGTGCACACGTTGTTGCCTTTTTGCTGCTCGGAGTAGAGTGGATTCTGTGTGACCCCTCATGGGATGGAGAGAACATAGAGGCCTACAGATGGCTTCCTCCAGACTCCACTAGTGTCGGTTTCCCTTACTGATCCTGCTGTGTATCCTTATCATTGTACTGTTATAATCAATCTTAGCTATGGGTATGATTATATGTTGTGTCCTGTGAGTCCTTCTAGGGATTCACAGAAAGAGTGGGTGGAAAAAAAAAATCCCTCATTTATAGGCCAAGAAAAAAATCCATCAGCTATGACAAAAAAATTACGCATATTAACCAAATAGTTCATTTTTTAAAAACTTACTCAACTAGTCACTCAATAAATACTCATCTAGGACTTACTATGTGCTAGGAACTGTGCTTTGTGCTGGGGAAACAAGGGTGAACATGCAGACACAGTTCTTTTCCACAAAGAATTTATATTCCAGGGGAGAAGATACAAATTAACCACATAATAGAACAAACCATAATTATATATACATATATATATACCCCCACACATACATTGTGATATATTCTTATTCAATCTGTATGCTGAGCAAATAATCCGAGAAGCTGGACTACATGTATGAAGAAAAACATGACATCAGTATGGGAGAAAGAATCATTAACAACTTGCGATATGCAGATGACACAACCTTGCTTGCTGAAAGTGAAGAGCACTTAAAGCATTTACTGCCGAAGATCAAAAACTACAGTCTTTAGTATGGATTACGCCTCAACATAAAGAAAATAAAAATCTTCAGAACTGGACCAATAGGCAACATCATGACAGATGGAAAAAATATTGAAGTTGTCAAGGATTTCATTTTACTTGGATCCACAATCAACGCCCATGGAAGCAGCAGTCAAGAAATCAAGTAACATTTTGCATTGGGCAAATCTGCTGCAAAAGACCTCTTAAAGTGTTCAAAAGCAAAAATGTCACTTTGAGGACTAAAGTACGCCTGATCCAAGCCATGGTATTGTCAGTGGCCTTATATGCATGTGAAAGCTGGACAATGAATAAGGGAGACTGAAGAAGAATTGATGCCTTTGAATTATGGTGTTGGTGAAGAATATTGAATATACCATGGACTGATAGAAGAATGAACAAATCTGTCCTGGAAAAAGTACAGCTAGAACACTCCCTGGGATTGAGGATAGCAAGACTTTTTCTCACGTACTTTGGACATGTTATCAGGAGGGACCAGTACCTGCAAAAGGACATCATCATGTCTGGTAAAGTAGAGGGTCAGCGAAAAAGAGGAAGACCCTCAATAAGATGGATTGACACAGTGGCTGCAACAATAGGCTCAAATATAGCAATGATTGTGAGGATGGCGCAGGACTGGGCAGTGTTTCATTCTGTTGTACATAGGGTCACTATGAGTCAGAACCCACTCAACAGCATGTAACAACAACACAGCAACAACAACACTGTGATCTGAGCTGCAAAGGAAAACACAAAGAGCCATGACAGCCTATGACAGGATTATCTGACTTAGGCTGGAGAATCATTGAAGGCTTCCCTGAGGAAATGACATTTGTGTTGACGTCCGAAACAAGTCAAGTTAAGTAGGTCAAGGGAGGGTGGAAAACAGAAGAACATGACTTTTAGGGGTATTTATTTTCTATCTTCCAAGCTTGAAAACTTGAGCCAAAAAATGAAAGAAAAGTGACAATCACACTACTGGATAGCCGTCCTTTTCATGGGGACAGTTGGAAGAGCCATAAATGAGGCCCCAATGAGGTGTCTGAAAAGAGGACTTTTTAGGAGTGTTCTGAGAACCTCAGTAGGCCTTTTGTGGGCAGATCTTGGCCCAGAATTTTGAATGAATGTTAAGTACAAGAATGGTAAATAACTATGGTCTCCGTTGCTGCGTGTTTTTAAGTTATGTGCTTCTTTCTTGCATTGCTGTCAGAGGATGATCATGCCCGGGTCACCTCCACCAGCACTGACTCTTCCACAGTGGAAAGCAGGACATTCTGTCATTAATAACTGCAGATTGCCTGCTGACATGCAGATGTGCAGTCACCGAGAGGATTTAATTTGAGGAGGGAAAAGATAGAGGGAGTCAAAGAAGCTGCAATCTTTCTATTTGTTCTCTCCTAGGTCCTTGGTCAGTGGAAGGCTGAAGTAGATTTGTCTATATGTCAAAGGGAACTGGGCTCAGATGCCTGGGCATTTTTAAAGGGGTGGGAGTGCGATAGGACAGTGGCTAGAGATGGGCCAGGGAGGGTCCATGCAAAATTGGCCTTGGGGAGTCATTGTGGAGTTGGGAGAGAGGAATGAAGAGCTAGGAGAATTTTGTTATCTTTCTCCTTCTCACCACAAATTCTGACAACTATATACCAGACGCTATTGTGACACATGGTCATGCTTTGCAAAGGTAGGCTCCGTAGTGGTGGCGGTGAAAGGGAAACAGAGTGAGCCTGGGAGGAACGTCCTAAGCAGTAATGGTTGGGCCGGAAAAAGATCCCCGAGCTCACAAGCCTTTTCCAGAATGTTTACAAGTCAGAAGTATATAAATCTACACCCAGTGAGTTCACTTAGTTGTTGTAATTGCCTATGGTGGAGTGAATCCTACTATCTTCCTCTAGAAAAGAGAAAAGATTATGTGCCAGGTACTGTTCTAGATGCCATTTGCATATTTTTTAATTCTCAGAACAAACCTATACGTAGGCATTTAATTCCTACTTCGTAGATTTGGAGATGAGTTCACTTGTGCATTTTTCTACGAACATTGAGTGCTGTATATCTTTCAGTATAATAAGTACTTTATAGACATTACTTCATTTAATCCCTATGATGAAGGATTCTTCATTACGTAAAAGAAAACACTCGCATTCACTGTTCCTGTTCCCATGTATGGAGTCCGTTCTAATAGCCAGGCACTGTAATAAACCAAAAACCAAACCCGCTGCTGTTGAGTTGATTCCAACTCATAGTGACCCTATAGGACAGAGTAGAACTGCCCCATAGCGTTTCCAAGGCTTAATCTTTATGGAAGCAGACTGCCACATCTTTTCCTGAGGAGCTGCTGGTGGATTCAAACCGCCGAACGCTTAACCACTGTGCCACCAGGGCTCCTTGGGCATTGTACCAGGCTCCAGTTAAGCACGCTGCCCAGGAGCACATGGCATACTTCTTAGAGAAGAGTGTGGAGAAACAGGAAGATTAATGCCAGCGGCATAGGGCAAGACAGAATTGAATAAATAAATGAATGAGTGAGTGAGTTCGAGTGAATTAATAAATAAATAGAATAGCTGGTGAATTGAAGAGCAGGCTGAAAGTAGAAACAGCAGTACATTCTCATGAGGAGAGCTGAATATTTTCAAACTCATTTCTAGCCCAGCCTAACCCCATGAAACCCAAAACATCATTTGGCACAGACGACAAAAAGTCATCAAGCTAGGAGAGGCCAGTAAAATGAGGCTAGTTTCAGACTTGTTTTAGCTATGGTTTAACACAGTTTAGAACCATGGCCATAAAGCCCTCAGGAACAATCCAATGTGCTTGAAAGTATCATATTAAATTACATTTCATTACATTTTGCCCAAACAGCATAGCAATATCTGTGTACAATATTTTGTAACAGAATGCAAAAATGTGGCTTGTATTTGCATCCTATTAACCTATTTAAAATCCCAAACAGAAGAAGATGAATGGAAATCTTCTGCAGTCTAATGCATTAGAATGTAAAATGTGGAAATATAAAGTAGCATTAAACAACTGCAAATATAATAATCAGCACTGTAACAGTAATGCAGTGATTTTAGATTGCAGTAAATTCACATCGTTTTGTCCACAACATCACACCGAGGTAAGGAATGCTGGTTTGAAGTACAAAATGGAGCTTTAGGAAAATATAAATTTTGCTGTCACTACTTCTACCATTCCACTAAAATAAATCAATTAACCTCATTTTAAAAATAAAATATACATAGATTAAATAATGAGAGGAGAAAGCTCATGTTGACTGCTTCTTTGGACATAGTAGATGCTTAATGAATAATTATAGTGTAATTTGAACCATTTTTCATTCATTCTCCAAACTATGTACCAGGAACTAGATTATTTATATAAAGGTATAAAGGGAATCAGCAACCATTATTGCCTCCCGAAGTATTTCAGAGTCTCATGGAGGGAACAAATATATATATACACACACTATATAATATGGAAAATGTCATAATTAGGTGTGTAAACAATACCAGGGGAGCAGAAGAAACAGACGGGTCATATGTGTCTGCCAGGGTTAAGGTCAACCCCCATCTTCCCAAGTCAACGGAACTGTAGTTCAGGGAACAGGATAACTTCTCAAGTTAATATTCTCCATCCTTTGTTAAACTTGAGGGGTCTGGGTCCAATTCCACTAAAGGAGCCAACAGACATCCTTCTAGAGGGTCCACAGTTTCATGAAGGAGAACCATTTGTGTTCAACCTTGAAGAATGAGTAAAAGAAGAGCATTCTCTGGTAGATGAATCAGCAGGTGCAAAATCACCTATGAGAAATAAGTATGGCTAGGGTGTAGGGTAAGAATAATAGACATATCTCACTTGATAATATTGTTAACATGATTTTAGATTCCATGCCAAGAATAAACAATAATGGCCCTAGGATTCAGCACTGACATTAGGCAACATTACGATCTGGGACAGAAAGGTGTCTGACATTCTCCGAGTGCTTGTTATAGGCCAGCAACAATGCCTAGGACTTTATAAACAGTATCTCAGTCAATTTTCGTAACCACCCTTTAGAGTAACTATCACCAACCCTGCTGTACAGATGAGAAAACTAAGTCATAGAGAAAATGAACCATTTTTCCAGTGCCATATAGCAAAGAAGCCTTCCTTCATAGGCCCTACCTATTCCCCAAACAGCAATTGTCATTATAAACCATGGTATGTCTCTGAGAGCTTTAAGATCAGGAAACAGAGGTCTGGAGAGTCCAGATGACTTGCCCAAGGTCATCCAGCAAGTTGGGAGCAAAGCCTGGACATGAACCCAGATCTTCAGATTCCCCTTCTAGTACTTTCCAAATACGTCAGGCTGTCTCTCTAGACTCTCATTTCTCCCCTTACAGCCTGTGCAAACAAGGGAGGCAGTGCAGTAATAGATCATGCCTAAGAGCTATTTTAATAGCCCTGCTGTTTTGCTGGAGAAACACAGATGCTGTGATTTGCTCCCCCTGAATCCTGCAGCAGGGTTACTGCTCAGGCAGCCACCAGATGCTGCTGTTTACAAAAGACACCTGAAAGCTGCCAAGCTCCAAAGGACACATGGGGAAAACTGTCTAGGATATCAAAACCCCTGACATTCCTTAGTAGCCACCCTGATCCTTTGCTAACATAGACACTCTACCCATCTAGGTCAAAGCCCCTTGGAAAATGAATGACTAGTGAGCCCAGATATTAGGATTCTCCACCTTCACAGAGGCTGGTTCAACACCCAACTCAATGCTAGTCACGCCTCATGGCCAATCTGACTCTACAAAGTAGGAAAATAAGAGTGGGGAGAAAAAGGATGGAATTAACAATGACTACATTACCATCACTATGTTTGGTGTCTAATGAATGTTTTCTGATTTAATGATCCCTATTTAATAGATGAGGAAACTGAGGCTAGAAAGGCAAAGAAACTCATCAAAACATTAATCTGGAGTAAGGAAGGATTTTGACCATTGGTCTGAAGGGTTCCACACCTGTGTTTTGGCAGCAAAGATGATTTACAATACTTAGCATGTCATTCTCCTCCAGGTAAAATAACTGACTCTCTAATCCTAGAGTAAGTCACTCCTTATCCTATCCCTGTCCCGTGTATGGTACCCATCTTTTCAGAATGGCCCTCTGCCTCCAATCACTTCCATGCTAACTCTTTTGGGGATGAGGGAACGAGAGATGGAGGGAGGCAGCAGCTGAGACTCATCCAGAATCCATTTTCATAAATGTGAACCTCTTTCCAGTGAAATGGATTTCCCACCTATGGTATCTCTGCATCTCATTCCACATTCTCCATCTCTTGATTATCACTGTGGGTTGTAATGCACACTCTATTAAATGGGCAATAAACACAGCAAGGGTTATTGCCACACATAATAGCTAACAGAGATCTTGTCTTCTTCCCTATTTCAGAGCCTCCACACCTTCCTTCTATATACTTCTCCTCTCCCTGCTAAAAGAGAAGAGCCAGAAATATGCCTTGATTCAGGGCATAAAGTTTTTTCATTCATTCAACAAACCGAATGCTTCATCACAACCCCCAAACATGCTCTTCCTCCAGTACCTCCATCTCAGAAAATGCATCTCCATTCATCCAGCTGCTCAAGTCAGAAACCTATGAGTGACCCTTGGCTCCACCCTGTCCTTCATTGCTTCCATCTAATTCATCACAAAATCCAAACAAATCTACCTCTTCTATGTTTCTCAAATGTATCTTCACGGTCACCATCCTAGTCCATCCAAATTACCAGTGTTTCTCTATTGGACTACCAAGTATCCCATTAACAGGTCACTATTTTCCCTTCTATTTTTGCCACCTCTCCTCATAGACATAGATCCATTCTCCAGGTAGTAAACAGAAGGATCTTTTTAAAAACACTAATCTTCTTGTGCCACTTGCCTGTTTCTAAAATCATTCATTGGGTGCTACTATGGACATGATACCATTCTAAGTTTTTTTTTTTTTTTTTTTAAATTGATTATTCATAAAGTGTACTCAAATCTCTTTTTGGGTGAAACATCTCCAATACATTCATCTCTCTACCTTTATGCCAGACTTTCCTTTCCTCTCACCATCCTGCTGATCTGTTCCAAGTAACTTCCAGATTGTGTTGAATTACTGTTTTTTCCTTGGACCTGAAACATGGTTATTCTTTGCTCCAAAGCAGATCTAACCTTACACATAAGCAGAGTGTGTGGATGCCTAGATGGTGGGATTTGAAGGATACTTGTCTTAAAATATTTGCCTCATTCCAGACCAGATCACATTACTCCCTTGCTTAAGACCTTCCTCTGCTCATCCCAACTGCCTCCGGGAAAAGGTCCCAACTTATTAGCATGGCACACAAAGTTCTCATTGGTCTGATACCTGCCCATCATTCTAGCTTCATATCTTAGCATAGTGCCCCCATACATACACCATTCATTAATACCACCTCACCTCTCTTGAATTTAATGCTTGAGCAGTTTTATTCTACAATCGTCACCACTGTCAGCAGCTCCACCACACTATCACCGCTAACACTATTACCATCACTGTCATCACCATCACTGCTACTGTCACCACCATCACCACCACTACTGTCACCATCCCTACCACCACTGTCACCATCACTACCACCACTATCACCACCACCACTGTCACCATCACCACCATCACCAGCACCACCACTGTCACCATCACCACCACCACTGTCACCATCACTACCACCACCACTGTCACCATCACTACCACCACTGTCACCATCACTACCACCACTGTCACCATCACTACCA
>NW_004443939.1:3164094-3193040 GCF_000243295.1 Trichechus manatus latirostris
ACCACCACCACTGTCACCATCACTACCACCACCACTGTCACCATCACTACCACCACTGTCACCATCACTACCACCACTGTCACCATCACTACCACTACTGTCACCATCACTACCACCACCTCACCACCACCACCACCACCACTGTCACCATCACTACCACCACCATCATTATCACAACTTCATTACCATCACCACCACCACCTTCACCACCACTGCCACCATCACCATCATGACTGTCACTACCACCAGTTACCACCACCACTACCACCACCACTACCAGTGAATATTTACTGAGTGTTGACTCCTTGCCAGGAACTCTGATAAGCCTTTGCATATTTTATTACATTAAGCATCATAAGGTCAAACAGCTAATGAGCGGGAGAGCCAGAGTTGAACCACAGCCCTGTGACCCCAGAGCCCAGTTCTTAATTAACTATTATTACCTTTCTCTATTATTCCCTGAATATACTAGCTTCTTTCTTCCTACTCCCTACCACTCATCGCCCTAGGCTATATTCTGTACTCTGTGTTTAGTATTTTCTGTTTTCTCTGTCTTCTGTGCTCTTCCATTTTGTCTTCCTGGCAAACTCCCATTCATTTTTCAAAATCATCTGTGAATCATTCCGTAAACACTTCAGAGTTCTCTGTGTTCTTTTGATTCAGTCACTTTCTCCTATCACTCACTGTACTATATCGTAATTAATTCTCTATCTGAATGCTTCATTCATATTTGTAACTACTAGGTGTGAAGTACAGTGTGGACTCTGGGCAAGTTGATGAACATCCCAGAGTTTCAGTACCTGCTTTATGGCATTTCATACTTTGAACGAAAGTATGAATATATGTAAAGTGCTTAGAATAGTATGGTATAAGTCCTCAGAAAACGTTTTTTTGCTAAATAATGAATTTCAGGGATGAGTCTTGATGTGTCTTATCAGTTTATGATAGTGACGATGATAAGCACAAACATATTAGCAACTAAGATCATTTAAAAAAACAAGTTTCAGAATTTCTGAATACCTATCACATACTAGAAATTGGTATACCCCTTTTAGAAAGGAATTTGAGAATACATATCAAGACTCTGGCAATATTCAGGTAATTTAATCTAATAAGGTTTACTCTGGAAGTTTGTTCAAAATAAATGATTGGAAATGCACGTGAAGATTGATTTAGTCACTCATCAAATACAGAGAATGTCTATTAGATGCCATGCACTATGCTAGATTCAATGTTTACTGAATTTTTAATTATAAGGCAAACGTGGAAACAGCCTAAATATTCATCAATAGGGGTTATATGCCACGGAATAGTATGCAATTATAAAATAATATTTTTCAGAGAATATTCAATGACATCAAATAATACTATTTTTTAAAATTAGGATGCTAAGTGTACATAAACTATAACTCCAATATTATTCATATATTGTATTTTGTTTATTATTTGGTCAGTTTGTCATACTGTGGTGGCTTGTGTGTTGCTGTGATCCTGGAAGCTATGCTACCAGTATTTCAAATACCAGTAGGGTTACCCATGGTAGACAGGTTTCAGTGGAGGTTCCAGACTAAGACAGACTGGGAAGAAGGACCTAGCAATCTACTTTTGAAAATTTGGCCAGTGAAAACCTTATAAACAGCAGCAGAACATTGTCTGATATAGTGCCAGAAGATGATCCCCTCAGGTTGGAAGGCACTCAAAATACAGCTGGGGAAGAGCTGCCTCCTTAAAATAGAGTGGACTTTAATGATGTGGATGGAGTAAAGCTTATGCCTATGTCATGACTCAAAAATGAGAAGAAATAGCTGCAAACATCCATTAGTAATTGGAATGTGAAATGTACAAAGTATGAATCTAGCAAAATTGGAAGTTATCAAAAATGAAATGGAACACTTTAAAATCGATATCCTAGGCATTAGTGAGCTGAAATGGACTGGTATTGGCCATTTTTAATCAGACGATCGTACGGTCTGTCATGCCAGGAATGATGAATTGAAGAGGAATGGCACTGATAATGATATCAAAAAGAACATTTGAAGATCTATCCTGAAGTATGATGCTGTCAGTGACAGGAAAATACTCATATGCCTACAAGGAAGACCAGTTAATACGACTATTATTCAAATTTACACACCAACCAAAAAATGCCAAAGGTAGAGAAATTGAAGATTTTTACCAACTTCTGCAGTCTGAAATTGATCAAACACGCAATCAAGATGCATTGATAATTACTGGTGATTGGAATGCAAAAGTTGGAAACAAAGCAGGATTAGTAGCTGGAAATATGGCCTTGGTAATAGAAATAATGCCAGAGATCGCATGATAAAAGTTTGTGAGACCAATGACCTATTCATTGGAAATACCTTTTTTCAACAACATAAACGGCAATTATACATGCAGACCTTGCCAGATGGAATACACAGGAATCAAATCAGCTACATCTGTGGAAAGAGATGATGGAGAAGCTCAATAGTATCAGTCAAACAAGGCCGCTGGCCGAGTGCAGAAAGGCCATCAATTACTCATATGCAAGTTCAAATTGAAGCTCAAGAAAATTAAAATAAGTCCATTAGAACCAAAATACAACCTTGAGTATACTGCACCTGAATTTACAGACCGTCTCAAGAATAGATTTGATGCATTGAATGTTAATGACCAAAGACCAGATGAGTTATGGGATGACATCAAGGACATCATACATGAAGAAAGCATAAGGTAATTAAAAAGAAAGAAAAGACCAAAATGGATGTCAGAGGAGACTCTGAAACTTGCTGTTTAATGTACAGTAACTAAAGTGAATGTGAGAAATGATGAAGTAAAAGAGCTGCACAGAAGATTTCCAAGGGTGACTCTAGAAGACAAAGTAAAGTATAATAATGAAACGTGCAAAGACCTGGAGTTAGAAAACCAAAAGGGAAGAACAGGGTTGGCATTTCTCAAGCTGAAGGAATTGAAGAAAAAATTCAAGCCTCAAGTTGCAATATTGAAGGATTCTACAGGGAAAATATTAAACGATGCAGGAAGCATCAAAAGAAGATGGAAGGAATACACAGTGTCACTGCCCCAAAAAGAATTAGTTGATTTTCAATCATTTCAGGAGGAAGCATATGATCAAGAACTGATGGTATTGAAAGAAGTCCAAGCTGCGCTGAAAGCACTGGCAAAAACAATGCTCCAGGAATTGAAGGAATACCAGTTGAGATGTTTCAACAAAAGGATACAGCGTTGGAGGTGCTCACTCATTTATGCCAAGAAATTTGGAAGATAGGTACCTGGCAACTAACTGGAAGATATCCATATTTATGCTCATTCCAAAGAAAGGTGATCCAACCAAATGTGGAAATTATCGAGTAATATCATTAATATCACACACAAGTAAAATTTTGTTGAAGATAATTCAAAAACGGTTGCAGCAGTACATCGACAGGGAACTCCCAGAAATTCAGGCCGGATTCAGAAGAGGAAGTAGAATGAGGGATATCATGGATAATGCCAGATGGATCTTGGTGGAAAGCAGACAATACCAGAAAGATGTTTACCTGTGTTTTACTTGTTGTGTAAAGGCATTCAACTGTGTGGATCATAGATACTGCATGGTTTAAATTCAGGAAAGGTACGCATCAGGGTTGTATCTTTTCACCATACTTACTCAGTCTGTATACTGAGCAGATAATCTGAGAAGCTGAACTGCATGAAGAAGAAAGTGCCATCAGGATTGGAGGAAGACTCATAAACAACCTGCGATACCCAGATGATACAACCTTGCTTGGTGAAAGTGAGAAGGACTTGAAGTGATGCAGATCAAAGACTACAGCCTTCAGTATGGATTATACCTCAACATAAAGAAAACAAAAATCCTCACACCTGTACCAATAAGCAACATCATGATAAATAGAGACAATATTGAAATTTTCAAGGATTTTATTTTACTTGGATCTACAATAAACGCACATGGAAGCACAGTCAAGAAGTTAAAGATGTCTTGCATTGGGCAAATCTGCGGCAAAAGACCTTTAAAGTGCTTAAAAGTAAAGATGTCACTTTGAGGGCTAACGTGCGCGTGACCCAAGTCATGGTATTTTCAATCACCTCATAAGCATGCAAAAGCTGGACAATGAATAAGGAAGACCAAAGAAGAATTGATGTCTTTGAATTATGGTGTTGGCAAAGAATACTGAATACACCATTGAACTCCAGATGAACAAACAACTCTGTTTTCAAAGAAGTATAGCCAGAATGTTCCTTAGATGTGAGGATGACGAGACTTTATCTGACATATTTTGGACATGTTATTAGGAGGTATCAGTCCCTGGACAAGGACATTATGCTTGGTATAGTAGAGGGTCAGCAAAAAATAGGAAGACCCTTCATGAGATGGATCGACACAGTGGCTACAACATAGCAAAGATTGTGAGGATGGCGCAGGACTGGTCAGCATTTCATTCTGTTGTACATAGGGTCGCTGGGAGTCAGAACCCACTCAAGGGCACCTAACAACAATATATTTTATTACATTTGCATGGAAGCAAATTCTGGAAAAAAATACATTAGAAATTTGGCAGGGATTTATTTGGATGGCAGAATTATAGATGGTTTTGATTTTCATCTTGAGTTTTTTAAAAAATGGTCTAAAATTTATACAATCTTTATATATCACCTTTGAGAGTAGAAAAACATACTGGTATGATTGAGAGATGTAGAAAGTATAGAAATATATTTTTGCAGTGTGTTGGAAGGAAAAAATATCCCCCCTTCCCTGCCTCAAAAATGGCTCTTAAAAGAAATGTAACATCATATGGTGAAAAGAGCATGGGCTTTGGAGTCCCATGGTTGGCTCTGCGGCCCTGCCGCTTAACAGATCTGCCACTTCAGACAATACACTTCATCTCTCCGTGCTGCCAGCTTCTCATCCAAAAAATCAGACAACTTGGCACATTACAGAGGCTTAAAAAAACATAAATCTCTTTTCTTAAGACCCAGCCTCTATTTCCAAGATCCTCTGAGGGGTTTCTCTAGCAATTCTCCTAAATGCAAACTAGTTGCCATCGAGTAGATTCTGACTCATTGCGACCCCCTGTGTGTCACAGTAGAACTGTGCTCCATAGGGTTTTTGGTGACTGATTTTTTGGAAGTAGATCACCAGGCCTTTCTTCCAAGGTGCCTCTGGATGGAGTTGAACTACTAATCATTTGGTTAGTAGCCAAGTTCGTTAACCATTTGTACGACCTAGGGACTCCACTGAAAACTTTAGACCTGGAAGATGAACATGTAAAGAAACAAAAAACAAAAAACCCTATCCACCCAATTGGATGAGTTAGGTCTCAGACTCCTGCTCCATCCCCACCAGGAGGTAATAAAACCCAGCATTTCACTAAGTGACACTGACCATTCTCAGCCACGATACCAGGGGATGGAGTACAGTGTCCAGGTCACCATCCCTGCTGACCTGAACTGCCCTGGATTTCCTCTCCTTCTCTGATTTTCCATTCCGATTGAAGGATATATGGAAACATTGCATTTGTAATTAGTATTTTTGTCATTTAAAGTTCACCAGATTTGTAGTTAATTATTGGCTAAAAACATATATTATTTTCAATATATTATTAGTTTATTATGGCTCATTGCTCTAAAATACTTCGTTTAATCCTTTGCAGGTCCTTAAACACAAATATGGCAGCTATTAGCAACCTCTTCAGTCAGGCATAAAATTGTACCCAGAGGCCTCATAAACAATAGAGTGCTTTGGAAAGATTAAATCAGTGTACACAGCTGTGAAGGAGACCATTAGGAAAGGCATTATCATTCTGTTTTACTGTTACTTTGTGTGCCACTCCACTTTTGTCAACCCATCAGCTAGCCCTGCCCCTGCCCTGTAGGTGGAAGAGCCTCCACGTCTTACCAGGTAAGAGGCAGCTACGAAGCAAGGTAGGGGCCGGCTTTTCCGTGTGAGTTTAAGGGAACCTGGATGCTGTTGGTCCGGGTCAGCCGGGAAAAAGCACAGTGTCACAGTGCTTGCCTCCTTCAGTAAGAGACAGGCAAGAAAGGAGGCCTTCCATCATACAAGACTTCCTGGAAGATGCTAATTTCAAATAAAATTATTATTTTTTTCTTTTCTGCCTTTGAGTCTTTATTCAAAATGTCTGCTGCCTCTAGAAAGAGGGGAATGGAAAGGAAGACTCTCATATATGAAGCACCCATTATGCAGTAGGATCTCTCAGAGAGACATTTAGTCATCCATCAGGACACATTCTATGGGCTGTGCTGGAGCCACATAGAAGAATTAGAAGACACAGCCTCTGCTCTCAGGGAGTGCAGGGTCTGGTGGAGGCGGTAAACAAACAATTAAGGTGTACCCAGTACTGTGTGACTAGTGCAAAGCTTTCTAGTGGAAGGAATATCTGAGTTAAGCTTCAACGATATAGGAAAAGCACAGGGAACAAAAGGTATGGGAAGTGGTAGGGGTGGGAAAGGGAAGCATATTCCAGGCTGTGGGACCAGCAAAGACATAAAAGTCAAAAAAAGAGCATGTAATCAAGGTATCTTATTTCATTCTCATTACAACAACCCTGCTAGGTGGATGACATCCTATTTACAGAAGAAAAGTGGCTTTTCTTCCTAGTCCTTTTACCCATGACTGTAGGGTTGCTGTGAGTTGAAACTGACTCGACGGCAATGCATTTGGGTTTTTTTGGTGTGTAGCTTAAGGAGCCCTGGTGGAGCAATGGTTAAAGTACTGGGCTGCTAACCTAAAGGTCATTGGTTCGAACCCACCAGGAGCTCCATGGGAGAAAGAAGTGGCAGTCTCCTTCTGTAAAGATTATAGCTGTAGTGTGATTAATTACATTTGTGTTGCTTTTCTAGCTATGGTCTCGTAACTCCCACCCAGGTGATGGGACAGGACTGTGTAACAGGGTGATTGTAGCTCACCAAGGGGACTGGTCAGTTTTGCCTTAAAAGAGAACCAATTCCAGAGCAGAGAGGAGGATCCTACCACCACCAAGGAAGAGCAGCCAGGAGTGGAGAGGGTGTCCTTTGGACTTGGGATCCCTGTGCTGAGAAGTTCCTGGAAGTAGGAGACAGAGAGAGAAAGAGAGCAAGCTGTAACCCAGAAGACGGTGAGAAGCAGTGGCAGGAGAGACCCTGCAGTAGGAGACAGCACGGACAGAGAAAGCTGAGTGCCTTTGGGGAGAGGCCTAGGGCCAGGGAGAGGCGTGCCTGCGAGCACAGCTGGGGAGAGGTTGTCCTGATGGAAGAACTGTATCCTGAGTGTTCCTGAGCCTGAATTGTAACTGTTACTTCCCTAATAAACCCTATAATCGTGAGTATGCTCTGTGAATTCTGCGTGGCCATTGCAATGAATTACCGAACCCAGCAGAGAAGTAGAGAGTGGGGTGCGAGGGGTGGTTGGTGTCAGAATTAGTAAACCTGGTGGAGAGAGAAGGCTTGACTGGCCTCCTCCTCATGGGAGTCAACCTTGTGCTGTTGATCTTCATTCTGCTTCCGCCCTGTGGGGTTGGAGGAAGTCAGACACTGCCCCCATGCCATTTTCATAACAGCCTTGGAAATCCTTTCAGGCAGTTTTACTCTGTCCTATAGGGTCAGTATGAGTCAGAATCGACTTGACAGCAATGAGTTTTTGCTTTGGTATGTAGCTTGCCTCATTCTGTGGAGGTAAGCATAGCACAGTGGCAAGAATATGGGCTTTGGATTCATGTCCAGTTGAGTTTGAATTCTGCTTTGGTTATTAACTAGTTGGGTGCTCTTGGACAAGTCACTTCTCTAAGCCTCAGTTTCCTATTGGCAAAGTGGGGCTAATAATACCCAACTTCATGGGATTATCATGAGGCTTACATGAGACAATGTATAAAATGTAACTATGTATTATCTATCACACAGTAGAACTTCAGAAATTGTTGGTTTCCTTATTTCTATCCTTCGGTCCACCACTCGTCTGTTAGTTTGTTGTACTGCGGTGGTTTGCGTGTTGCTGTGATGCTGGAAGTTATGCCACCAGTATTTCAAATATCAGCAAAGTCAGCCGTAGTGGACAGGTTTCAGCAAAGCCTGAGACAGACTAGGAAGAAGGACAGGGTGATCTACATCTTAAAAAACTGGCCAGTGAAAACCTTATGAATAGGAGCAGAACATTGTCTGATATAGTGCAGGAAGATGAGCCCCTCAGGTTGGAAGGCACTCAAAATACTGCTAGGGAAAAGCTGCCTCCTCAAAGTAGAGTCAACCTTAATGACGTGGATGGAGTAAAGCTTTCAGGACCTTCATTTCCTGATGTGGCATGACTCAAAATGAGAAGAAATAGCTGCAAACATACATTAATAACTGGAACATGGACTGTATGAAGTATGAATCTAGGAAAATTGGAAGTTATCAAAAAAGAAATGGAATGCATAAAGATTGAAATCCTAGGCATTAGTGAGCTAAAATGGACTGGCAGTGGCCATTTTGAATTGGAAAATCATATAGTCTATTATGCCAGGTGTTATGGATTGAATTATGTCAACTTGGCTAGTCCATGGTTCCTAGTATTGTAATTATCCATCATTTTGTCATCTGATGTGATCTTCCTATGTGTTGTAAATCCTACCTCTATGATGTTAATGAGGTGGGATTAATTGCTGTTATGCTAATGAGGCAGGACTCAATCTACAAGATTAGGTTGTGTCTCAAGTGAGCCTCTTTTGAGATATAAAAGAAAGAAGTGAGCAGAGAGACATGGGGACCTCATACCACCAAGAAAGCCGCGCCAGGAGCAGAGTGCATCCTTTGGACCTGGGGTTCCTGTGTGGAGAATCTCCTAGACCAGGGGAAGACTGATGACAAGGACCTTCCTCCAGAGCCAACAGAGAGAAAGCCTTCCCCTGGAGCTGGCACCCTGAATTCAGACTTCTAGCCTCCTAGAGGGTGAGAGAATAAATTTTTCTTTGTTAAAGCCATCCACTTGTGGTATTTGTATTATAGCAGCACTAGATAATTAAAACACCAGGAATAACAAACCGAAGAGGAATGGTAATACATTCATCATCAAAAGAACATTTCAAGATCTATCCAGAAGTACAATGCTGCCTTTAATAGGATAATATCCGTTTGCCTACAAGGAAGACCAGTTAATACGACTATTATTCAAAATCATGTACCAATCACTAAGGCCAAAGATAAAGAAATTGAAGATTTTTACCAACTTCTGCAGTCTGAAATTGGTCAAATAAGCAGTCAAGATGCACTGATAATTACTGGTGACTGGAATGTGAAAGTTGGAAACAAAGAAGCATCAGTGGTTAGAAAACATGGCCTTAATAACAGAAATGACACCAGAGATGGAATTTTGCAAGACCAACGACTTATTCATTGCAAATTTCTTTTTTCAACAATATAAATGGCAACTATACATGAGGACCTCACCAGATGGAATATGCAGGAATTAAATCAATTATTTCTGTGGAAAGAGATGATGGGGAAGCTCAACATCATCAGTCAGAACAAGGTCAGGGGCCGACTGTGGAACAATCAATTGCTCATATGCAAGTTCAAGTTAAAGCAAAGAAAATTAAAACAAATCCTCGAGAGCAAAAGTATGATCTTGAGGATATCTCACCTGAATTTAGAGACCACTCTGAGAATAGATTTGATGCACTGAACACTAATGACCGAAGATCAGTTCAGTGGAATGACATCAAGGACATCATGCATGAAGAAAGAAAAAGGTCATTAAAAAGACAGGAGAGAAAGAAAAGACCAAAATAGATGTCAGAAGAGACTCTGAAACTTGCTCTTGAATGTAGGGTAGCTAAAGTGAGTGGAAGAAATGATGAAGTAAAAGAGTTGAATGGAAGACAAAGTAAAGTATTATAATGAAATGTACAAAGACCTAGAGTTAGAAAGCCAAAAGGGAAGAACACGCTCAGCATTTCTCAAGCTGAAGAGCTGAAGAAAAAATTCAAGCCTCAAGTTAAAGGACTGTACAGGCAAAATATTGAATGATGCAGAAAGCATCAAAAGAAGATGGAAGGAATACAGAGAGTCACTGTACCAAAAAGAATTTGGTGAATTTTCAACCATTTCAGGAGGTAGAATATGATCGAGAACCGATGATATTGAAGGAAGAAGTCCAAGCTGCACTAAAGGCATTGGCAATAAATCAGGCTCCAGGAATTAACAGAAACCAACTTTGATGTTGCAACAGATGGATGCAACACTGGAAGCACTTACTCGTCTATGCCAGGAAATTTGGAAGACAGCTACCTGGCCAACTAACTGTAAGACATCCGTATTTGTGCCCATTCCAAAGAAAGGTGATCCAATGGAAAGATGAAATTATGGAACAATATTATTAATATCACATGCAAGTAAAATTTTGCTGAAGATAATTAAAAAATGGTTGCAGCAGTACAAAGACTGGGAACTGCCAGACATTCAGGCCGGATTCAGAAGAGGACGTGGAACAAGGGATATCACTGCTGATGTCAGATGGATCTTGGCTGAAGCACAGAATACAAGAAAGATATTTACCTGTGTTTTATTGACTATGCAAAGACATTGAACTGTGTGGATTATAACAAATTATGGAATTCCAGAACACTTAATTGTGCTCATGTGGAACCTGTACATAGACCAAAAGGCAGTTGTTCGAACAGAACAAGAGGATACTGCATGGTTTAAAATCAGAAAATGTGTGTCAGGGTTGTATCCTTTCATGACACTTATTCAATTCTATATGCTGAGAAAATATTCTAAGAAGCTGGAGTATATGAAGAAGAATACAGCATCAGGATTAGAGGAAAACTCATTAACAACCTGTGATATGCAGGTAACATAACCTTGCTTGCTGAAAGCGAACAAGACTAGAAGCACTTACTGATGAAGATCAAAGACTACAGCCTTCAGTATGGATTACACATCAACATAAAGAAAACAAAAATCTTCACAACTGGACCAATAAGTAACATCATGATAAATGGAGAAAAGATTGAAGTTGTCAAGAATTCCATTTTACAGGGATCCACAATCAATGTCCATGGAAGCTGCAGTCAAGAAATCAAAGGATACACTGCACTGGGCAAATCTGCTGCAAAAGACCTCTTTAAAGTGTTCAAAAGCAAACATGTCACTTTGAGGACTGAGGTGCACCTGATCCAAGCCGTGTTATTGTCAACTGCCTCATATGCATGCGAAAGCTGGACAATGAATAAGGAAAATGAAGAAGAATTGATGCCTTTGAATTATGGTGTTGCTGAAGAATATTGAATATACCATGGACTGCCAGAAGAACAAACAAATCTGTCTTGGAAGAAGTACTGCCAGAATGCTTCTTAGAAGCGAGGATGGCGAGACTGTCTCTTACATACTTTGGACATGTTATCAAGAGGGACCAGTCCCTGGAGAAGGACATCATTCTTACTAAAGTAGAGGGTCAGGGAAAAGAGGAAGGCCCTCAACAAGATGGACTGACACAGCGGCAGCAACGATGGGTTCAAGCATGGCAAAGATTGTGAGGATGGAGCAGGACTGGGCAATGTTCCCTTCTGTTTTACATAGGTTCTCTATTAGTCGGAACCGATCTGAGGACACACAACAACAATAATGTTCTTTAGCATCAGTTCAAAATTTGTCTCTTCCAGGAAACCTTCTCTGATTCACTGATTTAGAAATTCCTCAAGGGCAGAGACATATCCTGTGTTTGTATTTCTCAGCAAAACTTTGCACACAAAAGGCTTTGGAGAAAGATCCATCAAATTAATTAACTTATTTCTGTACCCTGTTTACCTAAGATTTCCCCTAAATGTACCTTCAAACCCTCCTTCCATGGTGGAATCCCTGGGATAATTTTCCCTTTTGCTTTCTCTTATAAGGTTGTGGGAGGAAGCAGAAAGGGAGAGCAGTGTTTGACCTCTTGGGAAACATGTCCTTATTAACTTGGTGTATCAGAAGAAGCAAGACTGACGAAGTTTGACACTCCCAGAAGGCTTCCTGACCCCGTCCTCAGTATAAACAATTTGATACACTCTCCTATAGATATCTCGGGTAAGAGCTACTCTTCTATTTCAGGTGTCATTCATGATGACTGCTTGGGCAACTCCAGGTTAAACCTTAATGAGGAAACCACTATTTTTGAGGCTGTTTGGTAGAAAAAGTGTCCCTGTGATGGGCAATCATTTTGAGAATTAGTTTGACAACATTCACACTGATAGTTAGATGTGTGAACGGTGTAATTTTGTGCTGGGACTGGTTTGGAGGTTGGCAGGGATGGAATAATAGACAAGAGGAAGGTAAAGGAGAAGGAATGATGGGGGGCAAAGTGAGCTACTAGATATTTCAGTCCTGCCTCCATGTTGTGGTGATCATACAGATGATCCATCTTTTTTGGCAGACAGCACAGTCAAGTGGGAAGAGAATGAGTTCTGCAGAGAATAGAGAGATTTAAGTTTAAGATTCCATCACATGCTAGCTGTTGTTCACTTTTGGAGAAGTGACAACCTCTTTGAGCTTCAGTTATTGATATATATATATAATGAGAAAACATGTAAAGTAACACAGTACAGTAACACAGTAAAGAGAAGTAAATGATATTCCAATATGTGGAAGAGTCTACCCCAGTGTTCCAGACAGAGAAACAGGTATATGAAAGGTAGTTTTCTCTTCTGTGACTCCAGATTGGTGAATACATGTCTAATAAATGAATGAATCCTTCTTAAACACACATTTTGTTATATCTTAGCTAAAAGCTGCCTTCCTATAACTTTTATCCACCAGGCTTAGTACGGCCCTCTAGAACCAGACAGAATAAATCAAATCGCTCTTTCAAATGAAAACCCTTCAAATATTCCTGTTTAATAAATTAATAGACTCCACTTTAATAAATTTGCCCCAGGCCTGCAGGCCTTTGCAAGGCAGGCAATATAAATGAAGATGCTGTCTGCACATGTAATGTTCTGTGGATCACATGACTGCCACACTGACCCAGAGACTAAGGGAGGTGTGGGAAGCGTCATTTCAAACGATAAGGTGGTGCTGGTCAGAATGATAAGCTTTAGCTTTTCTGAAGCAAATCAAAATATCTTATAACTCGATTTTTTAAAATGGAGCATGCATTTGCACTTTTAAAATTTACCCTTCCTTTCCTACCTTCTTTATTTCTTCCTTCTTTTGTTCATTTATTAAAACTATGCTGGGGAGGGGGAGGAATGAATAGGTGAAGCACAGGGAATTTTAAGGGCAGTGAAGTTATTCTGCGTGATACATAATAGCGGACATACGGCATTATGCATTTGTTGAAACCCATAGAATTGTACAATACAAAGAGTGAACCCTAATGGAAACTAAGGACTTTATTTAATCAAAGTGTATCAATATCACTTCATCAAATGTAACAAATGTACACACTAATGCAAGATGTTAAAAACAGGAGAAGCTGTATGCAGTGGGGAGAAGGGGTATATGGAATGCTCTGCACTTCCTGTGCAATTTTTCTGTAAACCTAAAACTGCTCTCAAAATAAAATGTATTTAAAATTTTTTTTGAAACAATATATAATACATATTAAAAGAAAACAAAAACAACAAAACCCATTGCTGTCGGGTTGATTCAGACTCATAGCGACCCTACAGCAAAGAGTAGAACTGCCCCATAAGGTTTCCAAGGATAGCTGGAGGATTTGAACCGCCGACCTTTTGGTTAGCAGCTGAGTTCTTAACCACTGTGCCGTAACGGCTCCATAATACATATAAACAATAAAAAACCATATTGGAAACCCTGTGGGGCAGTTCTACTCTGCCCTAAAGGGTCGCTATGAGTCAGAATCAACTCGATGGCAATGGATTTACTTTTTGGTTAAATATGCATATACATATGTATATATATCCTACTCTGTGCCATATACTTTGCTAAACTCTTCCCATATGTATCTCATTGAGTCCTTACTCTAAAAGAGACATACTATTAGTATCCCCATTGCACAAATGAGGAAACTTTGGCTTAGAAAGATAAAAGTTACTAAAACTAACTTAATTTTATCCAGGACACAAAGCTACCAGTAGCAAAGCTGGAACCCAAAGTCAGGTAGATTTGTCCAGTGAGGTGGCTCAGGGAATGGCCATCACTACCCTCCAAGGTTTAAGACAGGTTTTACTGACTGCCATGCTCAGTGGCAGGGCTGCCCACTCACCACTGTACTTCTGTCAGTGTAACTATAGAAGCTTGAGGATCATTTCTGTAGGTTCACCCAAGACTGGCTAAAAACAGGATATACAGCTTTTAAATCACAAGAAGGAAAAAAAATACAAAGATAAGATACCCCATACAGAAAAAGAAAACAGAGGAAGCGCCAACAAAGCACAAAGAAGAGAAAGCATAAAACAAAAAGACAGGAATAAGACCAAACATACCAGTTACGGCAGTAAATATAAATGGTTTAAGTTCCCCTAATAAAAGATAAAGTCCTTCAGATTGGGTTAAAAGCAAAATTCAACCATATGCTGTTTCTAAGAGACAAATGGTAAAATGAAAACAAGAAAAGAGGGAAAAGGCTGAGTAAATATTTATCAGGCATAAAAAACAAACAGTAAGCAGCAATCTGCAACACTGCAAAGAATAATTTAGGATAAAAAGCATCGTATGAGACAAAGAAGGTCATTATATATTGATAAAAGGCACACTTTACAATGGAGCAATAAGAGATATAATGTTATAGAACCTCACAATATACAAAGCAAAAACTCTTAGAAATATAAGGAGATAGTAATAGAAATAACCCTCTGATGCTAACTTTCGTAATAACCAAAAAGACAAAAGTAGATTAGTGTCATTAATAAGTTATGTATATATCACCCAAAATTGCTAAAAACTAACTTGAGTCCTTACAATGTTTCAAGCACTGTTCTATTTTACATGTACTATTATTTTATTTAATCTTCATAATAACCCTATGAAATAGGAAATTATTATCCCTGTATTAAAGAAAAGAAATCTGAAGCACAAGGGGGTTAATTAACTTACCCAAGATTATAACATGGTAGTACAGACAGTTAGGATTGAACCTGATTCTAAACTGAAGCAGCTATTCCCAGAGGCTGCCATTACATTAAACAACAATTATATCAAACAACCTACAAAAAAAGACGACATGTCCTTTAAAGCAATTAGGACACTGACCATCCAAAATGATCATATGCCAGGCTACAAAAAAAAAAACCCAGAAATCCAAAATGGACAAAAGATATAGTCTAAATTATATGAACACAATGCAGTAAAACTAAATATTAATTGCACCAAAATCTGACCAAGATAGTTCATGTGTGTGTGCATGTGCGCACACACACACCCACACACACACGCACACACACAGACCAATCATAGGAACGGGATACCAAAATTCTAAATCAAACATTTGCAGACCTATTTCATCAGTTTAGTAAAGGAATTATTCATTAAAACCAAGTGGGAAACTTTCACTTAAAGCACAACAACAAAATAAAATAATAATAATAATAAAGAAGCTGTCCATTACCTTCAGGGTTTCAAATTTAACCGGCTCTGGCAGTTGAAGACAAGGGTCACAGAGTCTCCTGAAATAGGAGGCAAACAGGAGCCTAGAAATCTTCTCAATTACAGATAAGAAACTGTCCCCAAGAGGAACAGGATGCAGGCAGGTAAGGAGCAGGGTTGAGACCAAGTCGATTGACTTCCAGGAGAGTACTCACTTTTTTTTTTTTAATAATGCTTATTTTTTCCAATTAAAAATAATATATCCTTTGTGGGTAGTTTGAAAACTCCCAACAACACCCAGAATAAACATCTGGTAACATTTTGGCTTCTTTCCTTCCAGTAATTTATTTTTCCTAGCTGCATATAGAGATGTGTATATATACATATGTATATAATTACAAAAACAAAATTGAAAACATAATTTATGGTTTGCATCCTAGTTTATTCTTTATCATTATTTCATTATCATTTGCATAGAAGGGGAGGGATTTTATGGAAGAAATGAATATCAACAGTACAGAGAGAGGGAGATAAGACAGCAAAGCAGACGTTAGCCTTAGCAGCTAGAAGATACCCATTGATGTAGGTGAGGCAGGGCGGGCTCTACTGAGGAAAGAACGGGAGGGAGGAGGAAGCAGAGGCAGCGCCTCTGGATAAATAACTCAAGGAGCTTCTCTGGGAAAAGAAGGAAAGAACTAGAGCAAAGGGCAGAGGGGATTAAGGCACAAATGTATAATGGAAAGAGAATGGCCTGGAACCAGGGACAATGATTTGCACCTCATCTCAACTGCTTACACCCCCCTACAGAACCTCATGCCAACATGAGGTAGGGATTAATCAGTAGTAAAATACTGGCGGTACTATTATGGGGTATTGGAGGTCCAGGGGTAGAATTGTCACCTTCCATGTGGGAAACACAGGTTTGATTCCCAGGCAATGCCCCTCATACACAGCCACCACCACTCCTTGTATGTTGGAGTTGAGGCTTGCATGTTGCTATTATGCTGAACAGATACACTAGAAAGATCAAGAAAGGCTTGGCTATTCACTTTTGAAAATCAGCCAGTGAAAACCCTGTGGATCACAACAGCTTGATCCTGTTGTGCATGGAGTCACCATGAGTTGGGGTGCCCATGAGTCAGGGTCCCCATGAACCAGAGTCACCATGTGTCGGGCCAACTGGACAGCAGCTAACAGCAACGCAGTGCTTTAGCACCTTTCCACATTCACATTGGATTTGCTCGGTACTCCCATGAGTCAGAATCAACTCCACGGCAACCAACAACATTCCAGGTAAAGAAACAGGCTGAAGGATGCAAAGCAATTGGCCAAAGGTCACAGTGTAGAAGTGCCAGAGCTAGGATTTAATCTCAGGATCTCTCATCTCCAGATAATGTTACTTTTAATTGAGAAAATTAACCCAATTCATTATAAAATATAACCTGATAGCCTACGTAATTAGCTCTCAATAAATAAAAGGCAACAGAAGACAAATCATCACTGAAATCCTTTGTTCTTAACCATTAGGCATCATAGCCTCTACCCAGGTGTGTGACCCCAAGGGCTTTGTCTGAAGCCTTATGGCCTGGCCTGGGGGTACTAGACTGGTCGCCAACAGTCTAAAGCAAGCTGAATATTCAATCAGTGATATACTTCCCAGACTTGGTGCCTGCTTCGCCTTTGTATCTCACACAATCTTGCTTCCCAACATCTTTTTTTAACATTTGACTGAGCAGTCTGACCTAGAATGGCTATGCGTGACTTGAAATTTAAGCATTTCTCTTTCAACTCTCTGATAAGAATTTTTCCCTTTAATAATGCTCCCGGTGGTTCCTTGCCCATTCCTTTTCATTTCTGCTAGGTGCTTTTAAGTTCAGTTTTCCTTCCGCCCACTGCAAGATCCCCAAGGCTTAGCTTCAGAGATGGGGCTCTCTCAAGATCCAATCAATTCCAACGTTCAATTAAGCTAATTAAGTTCAGGTTGCCATCAATAGATTTCTTAATTATGGTTTAAACATAGGAAAAACCTAGAATTGTTTATCAACAGCCCTTAGCCTCAGCTGAAAGCTAGCATCTACCATTAAGAATTCCCATGGGTCAAATCAAGGTTCTGACAAGAGTTAGAAAGACCACATGTGTATCTGCATAGGATTTGCATATATCTACATAGGTTAGTCTCTTCACAGTAGATTTCCAATTAAAATGTTATTATTTTGGCCTTGAAGTTGTTGCTTCCTGATTCTCCCCTAGCACCATTAGCAACACCTGTTCACTTTAATGTCGATTTCTGTGTGAGAGGTCAACAGGATTGTGAAGAGAAAGGACAGCACGCCATGTTTCATAGCCAGCAGTAAGGGCTCCACCTCTGAGATGGGCTGACCCTACAAATTAGGAGGTTCTGACTAGTGGAGAGAAGACCCCAGGATAGCTGAAAGAAGTCTTGGAATAGCTGTAGGGCTGTTAGGCAGAAGAGGATTGGAATTGTACTGGAAGGCTGGGCTGATCTCCACTTCACCTTCCCTACTCTTAAATGCTCTTGTTCCTGTCTTAAGCATGTCTTTCTTCTCAATGAGTCTCTTTGCCTATATAATGTAGAAACCAGAATAGTCTTTCTGAAACGCGAGGCTGGCCATGTCATTCTGTTTCCACAATGCTGGTGGTGTAAAAGCTCCAATCCTAGCATGATACACAAGCGCCTTCAATGACAACTGCCTGCCTCTCTCCAGTTTTATCTCTTGACACCATTTTACATCCTGGGCACCAGCCAAGGAGAAACCAACCAGTTGCTGTTGAGTTGACTCTGACTGATGGCAACCTCATGTGTGTCAGAATACAACTGTACTCCATAAGGTTTTCAATGGTTGGCTTTTGGGAAGTAAATCACCAGGCCTTTCTTCCAAGGCACCTCTGAGTGGACTCAAACCTCCAACCTTTTGTTTAACAGTCAAGCATGTTAACAACTTGCTCCACCCAGGGAGTCCCCAGCCAAGGAGAGCCACCTGCCATTCCTTAAACCTACTAGATGCTTTCACACTTACAGGCCTTTACTTGTACTGCTCCCTCTGGCCATCAGAAGGTATTTTGTGTTTTGCTCTGGCCTCCCACAAGGCTAACTCCCTCTCAGACTTCCAAGGTTCAGGCTAAGTGTCCTGCTCTGAGGAGTCTTTCCTAATTGCCTCCTCTCATCTCCATACCCCAAATGGTCCCTGTATTTGCATAGCTCCTTATGATTCCTTCCTCCCTCCACTGGTAAAACTCAGAAGGATTCCAGGAGCTCGTTATGCTCCAGAGGGGACCAACACTTTGCTAGTCCCCGCGTCACCACTGGCAGTAGTATAGACATGACCAACCCAAAGACACCAGCTCTCCTCTTTTCATCAATCAGCATCTCACCACTGCCATCTGGCTTGAGGCTTTCAGGAATAATGTCACATACTCACAAGAAAATCCCAGGACTCCAGGCCATTCCTCAACCAGAGTCTAATCCTCATATGTCTCTATGGTTAATGAGGCAGTTCTGGCCTCTCCTCTCACCTTTAGCACCTGCTCCTGCTTTATTTTTCTCCATTGCATTTGTTACATTTATTATCATCTGACACAATATACATTTTTACTTTTTTTTTTTCCAATTCATCTCCCTCCTCCAAAATGTAAGGTCCATGAGGGCAGGGAATTTTGTCTGTGCAGTGTGATGGATTGCTTTTATATGGTCTTGTAATTCCCACAAAATGACTGAGTGGGACTGTGCAAATAAGGTGCTTGTGGCCCACCAACAGGACTGGACAGCTTGCTAATTATGCAAGTAAGGTGCATGGTACCCTTGTGGGGGTGGGACCATGAAAATAAGGTGTATGGAACCCTAACAAAGGGATCGGTCAGTTTTGCCATCCTGCTAGCATTAAAATGAGCCATCCCAGAGGCAGACGTGGGGAGGGGATCACTATCACCAAGTAGAAGAGAGGAGAGTGGGGTGCGTCCTTTGGACCCAAGGTCCCTGTGCTGAGAACCTCCTAGACACAGGAGACAAAGAGAAAGATAACTGTAACACCAGAGATGGTGCAAGATGGCAAGAAGCAGAGGCAGAGAAACGGCAGCAGCAGAATCAGGAGACCAGCGCCAGACAGCACATTGGGCTTCCCAGCCCACGGAGCAAGGCGATTACAATGGGTATGCTGATCCATGGAGTGAGAGCTGAGTGCCTTCAGGGAAGAGGCTTCCTGGTAGAGTGGGGTGCCTCCAGGCACTGTTGGCAGAGCTAAGCTTGCATACCCATAGAGCGAGAGAGTTGAGCACCTTCGGACTGAGGCTTGCTGGCGGGGTAGGGTGCCCCTGGGCACTTACTGGTGGAGCTAAAGAGCTTTGTAACACTTTCCCAAGCAGGGCAGAGGCCAGGTCAAGGGGCTGAGGGGCCAAAAGGCCAAGGGCCAGAGACAGGCCTGCGTGTGGGCACAGCTAAAAAGAGGCCATCCTGATCAAAGAGCTGTATCCTTACTCATTTCTGATCCTGAATTGTAACCAGTTACTTTCCAAATAAACCCCATAACTGTGAGTATGGCCCGGAGTTTTGTGTGGCCATTGCAATGAATTATCACACCCAACAGGGGAGTAGAAAGTGCTGTAGGAGGGACAGCTGGTGTCAGAATTGGTAAAAAGTTTGGAAAGAGGAGGTTGATGCTGATAATGATTCTCCTCCCCCCTTGTGAAGTTAGAAAAGGAAGTCAGACAATGCTGTTACCATGTCATTCTTACAGTCTGTTTTGTTCTTTGCAGTCTCCCCAACACTTAGAAAAGTGCTTTTCATATAGTATGTGCTCAGTAAGTATTTGTTGAATTGATAGATCTTAATACTTATTACACAATACCTACTCATGTCTAATTACATATACATGTACAACAGAACGAACTGTTGCCCAGTCCTGTGCCATCTTCATGATCATTGGTATGCTCAAATCCACTGTTGTGGTCACTGTATATTTTAAGTGTCTTCCAACTTAGGGAACTCATCTTCCAGCACTGTAATGGACAGTATTCTATTGTGATCCATAGGGTTTTCAGAAGAAGATTGCCAAGTCTTTCTTCCTATTTTGTCTCAGTCTGGAAGCTCCACTAAAATCTGTCCACCATGGGTACCTTAGTCATCTAGTGCTGCTATAACAGAAATACCACAAGTGGATGGCTTTAACAAAGAGAAGTTTATTCTCTCACAGTCCAGTAGGCTACAAGTCCAAATTCAGGGCATCAGCTCCAGGAGAAGGCTTTCTCTCTCTGTCAGGTCTGGAGGAAGGTCCTTGTGATGCATCAGTCTTCCCTTGGTCTGGAAGCATCGCAGTGCAGGAGCGTCAGGATCAAAGGATGGGCTCTGCTCCCAGTGCTGCTTTCTTGGTGGAGTGAGGTTTCCCATGTGTCTCTGCTCACTTCTCTCTTTTATATCTCAAAAGAGATTGGCTTAAGACAAATCCAATCTTGTAGACCTCATCAGTATAACCTCATCATAGTGATAGAGTTTACAACACATAAGGAAATCACATCAGATTACACAATCATACAATAGTGGGAATCATGACCTACACTTTTTTGGGGGGACATAATTCAATCCATGACAGTGGGCGACCTTGTTGGTATTTGCAATTCCAGCTGCATAGCTTCCAATATCATAGCAACATGCAAGCCACCACAGTATGACAAACTGACAGACAGGCGGTGGGATGATGATGATGACCAGCACTTACACAGAGCTTAACTATATGCCAGACATTCTTCTAAGCACTGTACTTATATTAACTCATTGTATCCTTTTAACAACTCTATGCAGTAGGTACTATTACGTCCATTTTATAGGTGCTAAATCCGAGTCACAAAATGGCTAAGCAATTTGTCCACTGCTTAGCCATATAAGCTAGGAAGTTGGTCATATGAGCTAGAAAGTTGAAGCAAGTAGAAAATATGAGATGAATATAAATGCGAGTTATCCATTCACCCATCTACCATTTATTAAGTACTAGCAGGGTCGCCATGAGTCAGAATGGACTCAGTAGCAACTGGTAAGCTGTGTACCAGGCACTATACTAGAGGTTGGACTTCGGTGGCATAGAGAAATGTTTAAGGTTTAATAAAGTTAAGATCATTAATGAAGATAATATTAAAAAATGATTGCAATTTTTTCCACATGGAATCATACTGTGTTCATGCAAGAAAAGACAGTAGAAGTACTCTGCTCCAAGGTTCTTATTCTATAGATAGGGAAAGTGAAGCACACAGAGGATAGCTGACTTTCCCAGTGAGACAGAGGTAATTAGTGGTAGAACAAGATCAAAATCCAAAGTCTACTAACTCTCAATTCATGTTTCCTTTTAAAAATCAAGCAGCAAACAAAACACGTGGCATTACTTGGGAGTTGAACCTGGGTTGCTTTTGTGGCAGTCTCGAGATCTATTACTGCCTCACCCAGTCAAGTGTGTTTGACTACTATTTTACTGAAAGTATGTTTTATTAGAATCCAAATGAGCCTTAGGGATTGTTTGTTTACCTCCCTGTCATGGATTGAATTATGTCCCCCCCCCAAAATATGTGTCAACTTGGTTAGGCCATGATTCCCAGTTTTGTGTGGTTGTCCTCCATTTTGTGATTGTAATTTTATATTAAAGAGAATTAGGGTGGGATTGTAACATCCTTACTAAGGTCACATACCTGATCCAATGTAAAAAGAGTTTCCCTAGAGTGTGGCCTGCACCACCTCTTATCTTACAAGAGATAAAGGGAAAGGGAAGCAAGCAGAGAATTGGGGACCTCATACCACCAAGAAAGCAGTGCCGGGAGCAGAGTGCGTCGTTTGGACCGGGGTCCCTGTGTGGAGAAGCTCCTAGTCCAGGGGAACACTGATGAGAAGGCCGAGAGAGAGAGAGAAAGCCTCCCCCTGGAGCTGACATCCTGAATTTGGACTTTTAGCCTACTTTACTGTAAGGAAATAAACTTCTCTTTGTTAAAGCCATCCACTTGTGGTATTTCTGTTACAGCAGCACTAAATGACTAAGACACTCCCTAATTAAAATATTGGGAAATTATGGTTCAATGTGATTAAATAACATGCTCTAAGTTTCCTAGTAAGTTAAAGAATTTGTATCACCATAGTGGATTCAATACTCTTCCTGTCTTAACGGCACTGAAAAGACAATAATCTGTAGAGATTAACTTTCACACCACTCTTCCTGGACATAGTTACACAGAGTAAGGTACCCATGGGCAATGTTGGGAGTCCCTGGTGGTGTAAACATTTAAGTGCTCAACGACCAGTTGAAAGGTTTGCAGTTCGAACTCATCCAGGGACGCTTCAGAAAACAGGCAGGAGATCTGCTTCCAAAAGGTCACAGCCTTGAAAATCCTCTGCAGCACATTTCTACTCTGCACACATGTGGTCTTCTTGAGTTGGAGTCATCTCAATACCAACTAAGAACAACAGCGATGCAATACTGGTCTTAGGCTTCTCTGTGATTTCCCTAAACCCTGTGATATGGCTAGATGAAAATTAGCATTCAGATTTAACATAAGGAAGTCACCCTCTCTGCTGTTGATCACTGGCACAAATCTCCACCTCCTGACTGCTGGTCCTAAACCTCTGCGAGGCGAGGTGCTCCTCAGGGGCTGGTGCTGTAGCCAGCGCAGTCGGCAGGCTGGTAAGCTCTGCCTGCCAGAAGTCTCCCTGACAGACAGACTGACTGACTGACTGAATTCATTTCAAGCCCTTTCTCCTTGCTTCTGGCAACTCCTTCAGATAGGACTCCCTAAGGTAAGAAGTCAGTGAAATAATGGCCAAGAGACATCTTAGATGTGCTGAGATTCTTCCTGATTAAGAAGAAACGGAAGTCAGGGAAACAGTTCACTCCACTAACCTGAGGGGTAGTCAGTCACATGGGCAACTCTTCAGGGAAATCCCACTCCCTGACATTCAAGAGATGCGATTTCAAGTACAGAATGCAGACTTGTCATTGGTCAGACCCATGTGCCCGGAGCACCCCAGTCTTCCCTCTTGCTAACAACCTGTTTTCCATCTGGCACTTCTGCAGGGGGTTGCCATTTGAGTCCTGAAAGAGAAAGCAATGGTCTGTAAAAGCAAAGGCATGAGGACAAAGCTTCCCCAAGTGGCTGGAGATACCTGTCCTGCTCTGCACCTTTCCGCTGGGGCTCCAAAACTCAGACCTATTTCCTGGCCCGAGTCTGAATTATTTGTTTCCATTAGTCTGTGACTGACTTGTTTCTGATCCCCTTGGGTCCTGACCCCTCACACTTACTTCCCATTAATGGTTCATATTTGTTGCTCAGACCTAACTTTGGAACCATTCCTCCAGTTTGGGCTCTGCTTTCCTCCTCAACTATAATTATTATAACAATTTTTAATATTGTATTTAAAATACATCATATATTGAGGATATTCTATGTGCCAGGCACCTTAATTAAAAAAAACAAAACAAAAAACCCCAAAACAAATCTGTTGCCGGATTTGGTCGATTCCAACTCATGGTGACCCTATAGGACAGAGTGTAACTGCCCCATAGGATTTCCAAGGAAAGGCTGGTGGATTTGCACTACTAACCTTTTGGTTAACAGCCGTGGCTCTTAACCACTGCACCACCAAGACTCATAGGCACTTTATATTCATTGTTCCAAATCCTGTCAACAACCCAAGATAAGCTGTATTACACCCATTTAATAGATGAGAAAACTGAGGCTTATCAAGGTAAATAATCCATCCACGATGTCAGAGTTAGAAAGTGGTAGACCAGCAGGAATTGAACCTGAGTTTACCATGCTTCAAACTCTGAGAATTTTGCATGATGTTATATAATTCATGCTCATCCTTTGGGTCATTCTGCCCTTGTTTCTCCAACCCAACTACTTGAACTATATTCCCCTGGAGCCCTTGTTGTTGTTGTTGCGTGCCTCTGAGTCGATTCTGACTCATAGTGATCCTGCGTGACAGAGTAGAACTATCCCATAGGGTTTCCTTGGTTTTAATCTTTACCAAAGTAGATCACCACGTCTTTTCTCTTGTAGCGGTGCTGGATGAGTTCAAACCGCCAACTTTACAGTAAGCAGCCGAGTGCTTAACCATTGTGCCAGTAGGGCTCCTTAGAGCCCTTGTTATCTACCCTACAATAGAATCCATTTCCCTGAAATTGAAATAGAGATGAAGGTGAAAAAATAAGGGGAGGGGAGTGGGTTGTAGATAGAACTCAACATGATTTCAAATATCCCACTTCACCAGTATATTTTCAAATATCCCGCTTCACCAATATAAACAACAGAACTGTGCCTGGATGGAGCTAAAAGCTACTATTAGACCTCTAGTTAGCTCCCCAGTGCTGCTAACCTCCCCTCAACTGAAAATAAAACCAGCAGTATATTCAGGTCACCTCTTGCACTTGAATTCTCATCTTCAGGGTTTTTTCATATCCTTGACTGTAAGTTGGCTCCAGTTAACACTTATTACTGTCTCCATAATTAAGATAAGGAAAAGCAACCAAAGTTAGGTTGAAGTTTCTTAAGGACACAGTGATTGAGTGACTTAGAGATAGCTACATCCTGGTCCTTTACATGCTTAGATATGTGTCTTTTTCAAACATACCAAAGGAAAAAATGCACTAAAAAGGGAACCAACATTTGTTGGGGGGCAGTGGTGGTTCAGAGGTAGAATTCTCTCCTTCCACGCAGAAGACTCTTTGAAAAGCGAAGATGCCACCTTGAAGACTAAGGTGCACCTAACCCAAGCCATGGTATCTTCATTCGCATCATATGCATGTGAAAGCTGGACAATGAATGAGGAAGACTGAAGAATTGACGCCTTTGACTTGTTGTGTTGGTGAAGAATATTGAATATACCATGGACTGCCAAAAGAACACACAAATCTGTGTTGGAAGAAGTACAACCAGAATGCTCCTTAGAAGCAAGGATGGAGAGACTACATCTTACATACTTTGGACACATTGT
Organism: Trichechus manatus latirostris; assembly: GCF_000243295.1. NCBI lineage: Eukaryota > Metazoa > Chordata > Mammalia > Sirenia > Trichechidae > Trichechus > Trichechus manatus. Next base: position 3,189,572 of record NW_004443939.1, read on the forward strand.
CAGGAGGGATCAGTCCCTGGAGAAGGACATCATGCTTGGTAAAGTACAGGGTCAGTGAAAAAGAGGAAGACCCTCAACGAGATGGATTGACACAGTGGCTGCAACAAATGGCTCAAGCATAACAACGATTATGAGCATGGCGCAGGACCAGGCAGTGTTTCATTCTGTAGTACATGGGGTCTGTATAAGTTGGAACCCACTTGACAGCACTTAACAACATCAAACAACATACAGAAGACTCAGCTTCGATTCCTAACCAATGCACCTCACGTTCAGCCACCAACAGTCTGTCAGTGGAGACGTGAGTGTTGCCGGTTCCAATTGAACAGGGGTCAGAGGAGCTTCCAGACTAAGACAGACTAGGAAGAAAGGCCTGGCAGTCTACTTCCAAAAAATCAGCCAATGAAAACTCTGTGAATCACAGTGGTCTGATTCATACCCAATCATGCGGATTTCACAGGACAAGTCAGCATTTTGTGCCATTGTACATGGGGTTGCCATGAGTCGGGGGCTGACTTGACAGCAGTAAACACAACTAACAACATTTGTTGAATACCTACTTGATATAGAATATTATCCTCTGTACTTGACTTTTTCTATCATGTATTATAGTCACAAGATTAGCCTGAAATAGGTATTGTTATTTTGTTACTGTTCTCCATTCTCTAGGTTAGGAAACTGAGGCTCAGAGAGTTTACATAACTTGCCCAAGTCACACAGTAGTCATAGAGAGTCAGGATTGCACGACCATGTGTTTGACTCCAAAGCCCATTCTCTCAAGGTTTCCTACCATGGCGTGCTTTGATTCTTCACTGTATCCAAGATGCTTGATTAAAGAATCCCTCACAGTGCTGAGAACCCAAGGACATACCCCGAACATTCCTCCGGTTGCTAGGTAACATATGTTTGCCACAATCTGGTGAATATCATCATGGTTATCTTGCCAACAGGAGCTGGTAATCAGGATGGCAGTGAGACAGGCACTAGTTTTCTGAAGGCCTGAGCCTAGTTTTTAGAAGCCACACAAGTATCTTTTGATGATTACCATCAAAGGGTTCAACAGCTTTGCAACAACAGCATAAATATTGTGTGCAGGATGGACGGGCACCAAATGGGGACATTCCCTGTTGCCGTGTGATGAGAAAGCTGCCTTTTCTGAGGACTTCCAAAACAAATAAACACGCCATATGCCAGAAGGAAAAGCACAGACAAGGCCTGTTCCAGCTGGAGATGACGACTGTCATTCTCTCAGGAAGCGGAGGTCCGGCTGGTAGTGCAGGCAAAGCGCAGGTCTGTGGCTGCCTTCAGGCATGGCTGTCCTAGCCTTTGGCAACCTCCTGTACCAGCAGAAGTGGAATCCTGCAGCAGTGGACCAAAATCTAAAACCTGTCCTTTCTTTAGAGACATAAATACTTATTTCCAGAGTCAAAGGCATCCAGGGAGGGGTAGGGGGTGATAGGGGTGGGATGTTAGGCACGAGCTGTTGGAAACTATCTTTTCCAGCAGCACTTGTTCCTGGGCTATGGCTAGGTAAAGGATAACTGGCCACAGAGCGTGTGGGTTGAAGGTAGTCAGACAGACCTGCATTCAAGACCCCAGCTCCTCCAAGCTGTGTGTCACTGGGCAAGCTCTCTAACCCCTGTGAGCCTCGGTTTTTTTTTCTTTTTTTGTTTTTTCTTTTCAAATAAAGATAATATTCACTCTTACCTCAGGAGCTTGTTGTAATGATTAAATAATACTCTTTTCAGTGCTTAGCACATTAGTGCATCCTCAATTATTATTATTTTTTTTTTTTTTTAAGGACCAGGAGGGATACAAGAAGTATTTCTCTCAAGGTAGCAATCATCTCCTTTTGGAACCTAATCAAATGTTTTTTTCTCTCTCTGCTTATACACTCCCAGAGATGGGGGAACTCAGTAGCTTATATGGCAGACTCATCCACTCCATTTATTGGACAGCACTGGAAAATAATTCATTAAATTGAGACAATCTGCATCCCTATAGCTTCTACCCTTTGTCCCTGTATCTGCTCCCTAAAACAACAGAATAAAATAACACTAATATTTATGGCTAATATTTATTGAGCTCTGAGTATGTGCTAAGTATGGTCGTAAGCAATTTATACATACTCACTTGCTTAATTCTGACAACAATCCTAAGTAGTAGATAACATTATCCTGATTTTACAGATTGGTAAATTGAGAAAAGGAAGTTAACTTTCATGTGCTTGACCTTGAAGTATTTAAAGTTACATCTTGTCTCATTCATCGAACTGAAATTTGCTGAACATTTTCAGTGTGTAGGATTGTAATGTGTAAGATTTCAAGGTGTAAGATAGCTGGAAAAATTGAGGATGAGAGGAGAACAGGAAAGATTCCATAGATGAGAGATTGATTCATTATAGAATTGTGTTGAGACTTTTTAGTTGCCCCTGCCCCGTGTTTTTATTTTAACCTGTATTGTTTAAGGGCAGACACTTAAGCATACCCATTTAATGAATTATAGATATTTTAAAGTATGTAAGTTTATATAATTCCTCTTACCTCAACTATATGCTTGCTATTTGAGTAGGATAGTTGGAGTTGAACACTAACAGGCTATATTCCAAGCTCTTTTATTTAATTATAACACTTCAGGAAAGTCATTTAACCTTTGAGTCTCATTTTCTTCATTGGTCTAACGGAGGATAATAATTCTTATTATCAAGTGAAACAAGTATGTTTGACCCTCAGCAAGACACTTAACTTTGAACTGGGTGGTGGCGGCGGGAGGGGAAGTATTTGTTTGTTTTTGAAATCTGTGAAACAAGGATAAAATTAAATGCTCGGATTTTCCCATAGGGTAGATGGGAGGTTCAATTGAGAATGGGCACAGGTTAGGCAAAGATTTTCAAAATAGGACATAAAAGAAAAATTGAATTTGACTTCATCAAAATTAAAAAAAAAAAAACCTTGGTCTTTAAAAGATGCTATTAAGAAACTGAAAAGGTAAGCATATGCTGGTAGAAAATATTTGGAGAAGATTTATCTGACAAAGGGCTTGTATCTGGAATGTATAAAGAAATTCTTACAACTCAACAATAAGATAAACAACCCAATAAAACTGGGTATTCCACCAAAGAAGAGATGGACAGATGACAAAGGAACACATGACGAGATGCTGAACATCATCATTAAGAAGTTGCAAATTAAAACTGCAATGAGACACTACTACAATCCACAAGACTGAATGAAATTAAACAGGCTAATCCTATAAAGTGTTGGTGAGAAAGTACAATGACAGATACTTCCATCTGCTGTTGGTAGGAATGTAAAATGGTATGATCACTTTGGAAAACAGTTTAGTAATTTCTTAAGAATTAAAACACACATGTACAGTAAAACCTGTGAAAGCCAGAACCTGTGTAAGGTGGAAACCTGTCAGAGAAGGAAAACTCATTGGGTGTCTATGAGGTAGGATTCTTAATGAG
>NW_004443939.1:3193901-3221851 GCF_000243295.1 Trichechus manatus latirostris
AGAATTCATACTGAATGATTCCATTTACATAAAATTCTAGAAAATGCATATTAATCTAGAGTAACAGAAAACAAGTCATTGCCTGGGTTTGGGTGTGCATGTGGGAGCGGTGGGGATCTAGATGAAGGATGCTAGATTAGAAAGGGGCATAAGGAACCTCTTGGGCATGGTGGAAAATGTTCACTATCTTAACTGTGGTGATGGTTCACCAGGTATACACATATGTCAAAACTTATCAAATTATATACTTTCAATATCTACAGTTTATTGTATGTCAATTATACCTCTATAAAGCTGTTTAAAAAACGCTGCTGGTGGTGGTTACACAACATGATGAACATCATTAATGTCACTGAATTGCACATGTAAAAAATGTTGAATTGGCAAATGTATATATACACACACACACACACACACACACATATATATAACACACATACTTATTACAGTTAAAAAGTAAATAAATAAACTACACAATGGGTTTCTGTTTACAGTGATAGAAAATCTGGCAACACGTATTGGTGATGGTTGTACAACATGATTGATGTAATTGGTATCATTGAATTGTACATGCGAAAGATGTTGAATTGTAAAATGCTGTGTTATCTATATTTCTACAACAATTAAAAAAAAAAACAACCTGCTATTAATATCCTGCTAGCACAGTGCACAGTCTTTTAAAAAAAAAAAAAAAAAAACCTTGGCGGAAACAGTTATATAACAAAATGGCCCTGTGGTCCAGTTCCACTTCTCGCACCGTAATTGTAATCTGTAGGCTTTGCTAACTTGGAGGGCGTGGGGCACGTGTGCTCTACAGTGCTGGCAATGAATGCCATAGGGGACTACTGGACACTGAAGCTGGGCACATTACTCCTGGGAAGGCTGAAGATCCTTTGTCTCAGGCACAGAGATTCTCCTGAGCAGATTAGGAAACAGAAACCTGGGATAACATTTAAAAACAAGAAAAACATAAAATTTGTATACAGGCTTTGGATTGATAAATGATCCACTAGGCAACCATAGGAAAAAAAAAAAAAAGAAAGTAAGATCTAAAGTAAAGCTAAGGCTTGCAACACAGCACACTGGTGATAAAATCATCACTTATTCTCTTACTCATTCATCAAATGCGTATTGGGCTCCTAGTCTATGCCAGACACTATTCTAGATGTTGGAGATACACCTGTGAACAAGAGATAAAATCCCTGCTCTCATAGAGCTCACATTCTGGCAGAATAGGATGAAACATCAATAAATAAATGAAAACTGTATAATGTCAGGAGGTGACTTGTGCTAGGTAGAAAAAACAAAGCAGGGTAGGGAGAGGGTGGAAGTGCAGGGGGCTATTTAAGATAGTCTGCAAAGGCCCCCTGAGAAGCCATTTGAGTAGAAGTCTAAATGAAGTGAGAGTGAGCCATGTAGGCACTGGGAAAGATGCTGCCCTTCCAGAGAAGAAGGTATAAATAAGGGCTTTTAACAATAAATGGGGGTGAGGGGGGGGCTAAAATAAGTCTTTATAATTAGGATAGTGATAACAATAACATCATAACTTCTTCCACTTATTGAGCCTTCATTATGAGCCATGACCTTGACTAAGAGCTTTGATCCTTACAACAACGCTAGGAGGCACGTGCTAGCGTTGTTTTCACTTTACAGCTGAGGATACTGAGACTGAGACAAGGTAACTTGCTGGAAACCACAGAGGTTATAATTAGCTGAAGAAGGGACTGAGATCCAGATGGGTCTGACCTTCTATCCTGAGCTCATAATCAGCAAATGGTGCAAGTTAGGATGCACAGGTTTGTGGAGACCTCAGCAGTGTGATCTAGAGAAAGTTATTTTACTTCCCTGAGTTGTCTTATCTGTACTATGGCTAATTCCGTCCTTCCTTATTTCTAATGAAATAATGATTTGTAAACTATGAAAGTGCTACATTAAAAAAAAAAAATTACCTGGAAGTGTTACAGAATAGAATTTGACACTTTTCCCCTCAAAGCATTCCCTCTGTTTAATATACCATGAGAATGGAGGATTTAAAGTGGTCTTTCAGGGGAGCACGCAACTATTTGAATCTTAGGAATGGTCCAAGTTACCATCACCTCTCGTCTGGACCACTGGTCTTCCTGTACCCTTTCTTGCCCTTTTTCATCCATGCTCTATACTGCGCCAGAGTAACACCCTTAAAACACAAATGAAGTCCTCATCCTAACTATTGTAACAAATCTCAACATTTCTGTGGCTTAACCCTGTATAAATGTATTTCTCATTCACATAGAAATCTAATCCATGTGGAGCTATATGCCATACAGTGATTCAGGGACCCAGGCTCCTTCCATTACCTAGGGTCTCAGAGTCATCTTCCGCCAGGAAGTAGAAATGGAAACAGAGCATGGAAGAGGCATACTTGCCTCTTCAAAACCCCAGGCTGAAAGTGACATATATCACTACGATTTATATTCCTCGGCAAGAAATAAGCATGTGGCCATACCTTGAAAGTTAGGAAATGTAGTTCCTGTTTAGACAGCTGCTCCCCAGGGACAATCCACATTATGGAATGAGGACCACAGATTTTTGGTGAATAATTAGTCATCTCTAACATAGTCCCTCCCTCTCTCTTGAGATTTCTACAATGGAATTCAAAATCTTTAACAAAGCCTACAATGTCCTGCATAAATTGGCCCTTGACCCACAAAAAGGCCAGTTGCTGTCAAGTTGATTCTCACTCATGATAAACCCCATGTGTGTCAGAGTAGAACTGTGCTCCATAGGGTTTTCAGTGGCTGATTTTTCGGAAGTAGATCATCAGGCCTTTCTTCCAAGTGCCTCTGGGTGGACTCAAACCTCCAACCTTTCAGTTAGCAGCCATGTACATTAACTGTTTACACTACCCAGAGACCTCCTGACCCACATGTTGTTGTTGTTGTTAGTTGCCATCAAGTTGGCTCCAACTCATGGTGACTTTACGTACAACAGAAGGAAACAATGCTCAGTCCTGCGCCATCCTTATGATCGTTTTTATGCTTGAGCCCATTGTTGCAGCTACTGTGTCAATTCATTTCATTGAAGCACATAACCAGACTCATACCATGTCATCCCTCTTTGGTCTCAATACTTCAGTAACACTGGCCTTAATATGGCTCAAAAATGACATGCTCTGCAAGGTTCCATGGGCCTGATGAACTCTCCCTTCTCCTCCTACTCTTGGGCCCCTTCATTCCCCGATTCCCTTTCACTTACCCTTTAATTCTCTTCTCTTAGCCCCAGGTTAGGCTAGTCCTCCTGTCCTAAGTGCTCAACACCTCCATACCTCCAGTGTGCTCCCCACTGTGCTCTCAGAAAGTATTGGTTCACTGGTAATTACTTATTTGTTTTTTAAAAGCACAGATGAGAGTCAGACAGTGTGGATTTGAAGCAAACGGACTACAACCTACTGTCTTTATATTCTTGGCCAGGTTATTTAAACTTTCTTTGCCATTTTTTCCTCATCTGTAAAATATGGATAATTATAATGCATTCCTCATTGATTGGGGTGAAGATTATGTGTAAGAATGTATGTTAAATAATTAGTATAGTACCAGGTGGAGCCCTGGTGGCTCATTGGTTAAGCATTCGGCTGCTAACCAAAAGGTTAGCAGTTCAAATCCACCAGCCTCTCCTTGGAAACCCCATGGGGCAGTTCTACTCTGTCCTGTAGAGTCGCTATGAGGTGAAATCGACTTGATGGCAATGAGTTAGGTATATAATAAACAATAACTAGTAGTTGCTGAAAATGAAGAGGACTTAGCATTAACTGATGAAGATCAAAGACTACAGCCTTCAGTATGAATTACACTTTGTCTTAGGCTGGGTTCTCTAAAGGAGTAGTGAAGTACGTATATATTATATGTACATATATGTGTATATATAGAGAGAGACAGAGAGAGAGAGAGATTTCAAAGAAATGGCTCATGTAGTTGTGGAGGATGGCACGTCCCAAATTCATGGGTCAGACATCAAGCTGGAAGCTTCTCCTGACTCACGTGGTTGGTTACAGGGGCTAACAAACACAAAATCTGCAAGGCACACAGCAGGCTACCGGCTCACATTCCAAGAACCAGAGGTCAGAGGATGACGAGTAGGATGCAAGATCTAGAGGGGGTAGGCTTTGCCAGAACATTTACATATATTGGATGTAGGCTACACTCCCAAGAAAACTCCCTTTCAACTGATTAGCTGCTCACATCAGATCACAAAATGGAGGATGATTAAATAATATCTGCCAAACCACTGAGAATCGTGGCCTAGCCAAGTTGACACCTAACCTTAACCATCACACACCTCAACGTAAAGAAAACAAAAGTCTTCACAGTTGGACCAATAAGGAACATAAAATAAATGGAGAAAAGACTGAAGTTGTCAAGGATTTCATTTTACTTGGGTCCACAATCAATGCCCATGGAAGCAGCAGTCAAGAAATCAAACAATATATTTCATTGGGGAAATCTGCTGCAAAGGACCTCTTTAAAGTGTTAAAAAGCAAAGATGTCACCTTGAAGACTAAGGTATGCCTAACCTAAGCCATGGTATTTTCAATCGCCTCATATGCATACGAAAGCTGGACAATGAATAAGGAAGACCGAAGAAGAACTGATGCATTTGAATTTTGTTGTTGGCGAAGAATATTGAATATGCCATGGACTGTCAGAAGAATGAACAAATCTGTGTTGGAAGAAGTACAACCAGAATGCTCCTGAGAAGCAAGGATGACAGAATTTCATCTCATTTACTTTGGACATTTTATCAGGGGGACCAGTCCTTGGAGAAGGATATCATGCTTGGTAGAGGGTCAGCAAAAAAGAGGAAGACCCTCAGAGAGATGCATTGACACAGTGGCTGCAACAACGGGCTCAAAGATAACAATGATTGTGAGGATGAAGCAGGACTGAGCAAAGTTTTGTTCTATTGTACACGGGGTCACTGTGAGTTGGAGCCAACTTCACAGCACCTAACAACAACCTAACAACGGTGGCTGTTGTTATTATTATTCCTCCTCACAGACGGAGGGTGAGGTCTATGAAGGAAGGGACCATGTATCTTATTTGATATTACATCCTCAGAACTTAGCACAATGCCTGGTCATGGTGGGAGCTCAATAAATAGTTGTGAACTAAATTAATGCTCTCCTTTTCCTTTTGCATAGTGGGCTTTTAAAAGAAACACGTATATATGGTTTGCCACTCTTTTTACTCCGGGTCGTGTTCTTCTATGAACAAGACAGAGCGGTATAGCACAGTGCTACAGTCAAACTGTGGTGAGTTGAGTCCCAGCTCAGATGTTTCCTAAGTATATAATCTGGAGTAAGTTACACTTCTCTCTACAATTCAGTTTCCTTGACTATAAAATGGAGTTAATAATAGGACATACTACATAGGGATGTTAGAGCATAGCATAGTATCTGGCACAGAGGAAGCACTCAATAAATGACAGCTGTTCTTAAAAGCATATCTATTTACTACGCGCTCTATTTTTTTTGCAAATAACATGCCTGTGTAAATAACGTGCCCATTCATAAAATGCACGGCATAGCATGCTTACAAAAATAGCACAGGGGGTTATGTGGTTGGCAAAACAAAGTATCATGCATGTATTATTTGCATAAAAATGCGGCATATACCCAGAAGAATTGAAAGCAGGGCCTCAAACAGATATTTGTACACCAGTGTTCATTGTAGCATTATTCACAATAGCCAAAAGGTGGAAAAAATCCAACTGTCCATCAACAGAAGAATGGATTAAAAAAAATGTGGTAGATACACACAATGGAATATTGCTGAGCCATAAAGAGAAATGAAGTTTCGATGCATGCTATGACATGAATCAATCTTGAAAACATTATGCTGAGTGGAAAAGAAAGGGCAAATATGATCTGATTCCACTTACATGAAATATCTAGAATAGGCAAATGCATAGAGATGAAAGTTTATTATTGGTTACCAGGGGCTGGAGGAAGAAGGGAATGGGGAGTTATTTGCTAAAGGGGTACTGAGTATCAGTTTGGGGTGATGAAAAGCTTTTGGAAATGGATAGTGATGAGAGTGGCTCAACATGATGAATATAATTAATGTTACTGAATTGTAGACTTAATGATGGTTAAAATGGCAAATTTTTTGTCACACATTTTTACCACAATAAAATTAAAATAAAAAATAATATATATGTATATACATACATATGTGTATGCATTTATGTATGTATGTATAAATATGGGTGTGTATATGTATTTTTGAGGGTCTCTTTTTACAACAGAAAATGAATGCAAGATTCTGTTTAGCACGCCATGCCCTTCCTTTCCCTTGGACGGATTTTGAAGCCATAATATTGATTGACTCCCTGGGCTGAATGTTCCTTTGTAAGGGGTAGCTGAGAGCAGGGAAAGAAAAGCTCCTGGGCCACACTTATTTGGGGTCATGAAATAGCACCCAACAGGGTCACTATCTCTGGTTCCCTTTGGCCTCTCTCAGCCTTTACGTTCCCGTTGGGTGTCGGGCAGAGGCATGGGGTCACTAATGGAAGAATTACCATGTCCGCTCCAAATGAAGGCATTTACCTAATTGCAAAGGAACACATCCTGGCTGCAGACAATAAATGGTGTGTGATGCTTCCATGAAGTGAGATGGATGGAGCTCTCCGTTGCTAACCGGCCCGTAACCAGGGTCATTAATCACATGTGACACACCCATTGCCAGTAACGGACTTCACCCCGGAAAACTCCAACTTGCAGTACCAATGGGTTAAAGGGAAGGCCTCGCCTGTTATGGAAATACAGATCTCCCCACTGGGATTAACCCTGGGTGTTTGCTATTCCTCAACCCCTGAAAGGTCCTTTAAATTGATTTTTCCTCCTAACCCTTCAGAACTGGTAGGCTAGCCAATCTGGCAGGTTCACCTGGACCCCGAGATGTGGCCTGCACCGGATGAATTGCTAAGAAAATGCTAGTCCACAGCAGTTTCTCTTCTCCCATTCACAGAGCAGAAAAGTAAGTAAATCTCAATGCCAGATCATCTGCTTTTGCCATACCCCACATCTCTGCAGCCAGATCTGGTTGGGAAAATGATCCAACATCATCAGCTCCCATTTACTGAGTGCTTGCTCTGTGCAGGCTTGGTGTTTTATACCCATTTCTTCACCACATTTAATCCTCATTGCAACTCTAGGAGGTATTTTGACTCTCCATTTTTCGAGGTAAAGAAACTGAGGTTCAGAGAGGTTAAATGACTTTCCCAAGGTTGCACGGCTAGTAGTAGAGCAGGTATCCAAGAAGGTATGCCAGACTGCAAAGCCAGCTCTCTTTCTGAATACATGCCTCAAAGCGCCTTGATTATTCTCTTTGCTTGCTGGGACCAGCATCTGAAGATTTCTCGTGGCCACAACTAGAACCCTGTTCTCCTCTTGACCAGCATTATAAAAGTGAACAGTGCCATGTGTGCCTGAGGTAATCATGAAAAGTAGACTTTCATTTTAAAAAGCAGTTAAGTTTCACAACATTGATAATCCCTGGCCAGGTACAGTAAATACTGCTTAACTTAATCAACAGACTCTGGCCCAGCACTGCACCTTGATATGCTCAGGGTGAAGAGGGTTAAACATGGTTGAGCCAATTTCCTTTTCATGAGAGAACCAAGCAGTGAGATAATTTGTAATAAATTCCTCTACTGTGCTGAGTTTCTGCAGAGATGCTGTTTACTCGATTTGATTAAGAAGGAAGAAGCCATTTGACATTCCCTGTTGGTGGGCCATATATTCTCATAAGCCCTGAGTGGTTCTGAACCAGAGGTTGTAGAAGAGCATTGACAGGTCATCCCAAACCTGTAATATAAGAGCTGAGGCAACCGGACTGATTTCTTTTGTGCTGGGCGGTCATTTGCAACCGAAAGATTTTGCTGTTGTCATTGTTGCTGTTACTTTTTGGTTGAATGAGGCCAAAGGTAAGGACAAATTCTTGAGCCTGGCATGTAATGTTCTTTATAAGTTGGCTCCAACTTGTCACATCACTAGGATGGGATTTCTTAATCTCAGGGCTGTTGACATTTTGGGCAAGATAATTATATGTTATAAGGGCTGTCCTATACATCGTGGGACATTTAGCAGCACCCCTAGCTTCTACACACTATATGCCAGTAGCACTACCCTAGTTGTCACAACCAAACTGTCTTCAGACATTGCCAAATGTCACCTTGGGAGCAAAATCACCATGGTTGAGAGCCATTGCACTCGAATATTAAATTCCTTGAGGGTGTGAACCTTGTATTGTTTACTGTGTTATTTTAGCCTAGGCTAGAACTATGCTTGGCACATAGTAGGCACTAAATAACTATTTGTCAGTTGAATGAATGTAGCATACAACCCAGTCTCATATCCTCAAGCCTCCTTCCATACAATGTACTCTTCCCCATCTATGCCCAGTGCTATTCTTTTTTACCTCTACGTCTTGACACTTCTACCTAAAATGTTTTTCCTCTTCCGTCTTGATATGCTAAAAGTCCATCTTTCCTTCAAGATTCTGTTCAAACACCATCATAACTGAAGCTTTCTCTGATTGCCCAGATGGAATCCATCTCATCAACCTATGGCTTCCCTATGATCTGCTATCTCTGTTTCTTTTAAGGCATCCAATATTTTCTCAGCCAGATAATATGGGCCAGATATTATAGTCTAGTGGTTAAGAGATCAATCTCTGAAGTGGAACTATGGTACTACCATTTACTAGCAGTAATAATATGAGAAGTGACTTATTCTCTCTGAGGCTATTCTCCCATCTATACAGTGAAGATAACAATAATACTCACTTCCAAGGTCTCTTGCAGGAATTAAATGAGATAATGTCTGCGATAGTCATGGCCAAGTTCCTGGCATGTAGAAATGAGTAGCCATTATTATTCTCTCTACTAAATTCAGAGTTTCCTGAAGACAGAGACCAGAGTCTCTGGATGGCACAAATGGTTAAGTGCTGGGCTACCAAAATGTTGGTGGTTGGAGTCTACCCAGAGGTGCCTTGGAAGAAAGGCCCAGCAGTCTACTTTTGAAATACAACAGCCACTGAAAACCCTATGGAGTGCAGTTCTACTCTTAAACACATGAGGTTGCCATGAGTCAGAATCAACTCAACAGCAACTGGTGGTGGTGGTGGTGGTAATGGTGGTGGATTGACAGAGGTCAGTTCTTAATCATCTTTGTATCCCCAGTATCTAGATCAATGCCTGATAAACAGTAAATGCTCAATAATTCTACTGCAGGCATCAGTGAAATTGTCTCTTTAAGCTGAGCAATTCTCCAGGTCAATAGAATCATTGACTCTTACTGTGTGAGCAAAGAAGGAACCCAGGAGTCCCTGAGTGGTGCAAATGGTTTAGTGCTCAGCTACTAGCCGAAAGGTTGATGGTTCGAACCCACCAGAGGCACCTTGGAAGACAGGTCTGGTGATCTGCTTCCGAAAGGTCACAGCCTTGAAAGCGTTATGGAGCGCTTGCATTCTGTACACATGAGGTCACCATGAGTCGCATCAACTCGATGGTAGCTAACACAGCAAACAACGAAGAAGGAACCCAGTCCAAGTTCCTCATTTTACAGAGGGGAAAAAATGGAGGCCAGAAGGTCTAAACAGCTCATTCACAGTCACACAATCAGATACTAGAGAGCTGCAAGTCACACTCAGGCCTCCTACCCTCCCACACCACTACTGACCACTTTCCTTAGGAGAAGTCCAGTGGAGCCTCCCTCTCTATCTGCACAGTGGTGACAGGAGAAGCTGGCTTTGGTGTATGGGAAAGCTAATTAGAGCTAATTTATTTTCCCTCAGAACTAGGATGCTGAATAGAACCTGCTGGAGATCTGTGCCTCAAAAAGAAATGTTTTTTCTTGTATTTACACATCTGGTTTCAGAAGTACATGGACCGCTTAATCATAAATAAAACAGCATGCTCATTGGCTCTCAGTGGACTTCTCTGGCTGCATGGTAAGTTTTCCAAGGTCCAGCTCAGGCTTCATCTTTTCCATGAAGTCTTCCTAGAATATGTTCTTCTTGATTCATACCCTCTCTGAGGCAATCTAGGGGAGTAGAAAGTGCTTTGGAGTCAGGCAGACTGGATAACCTTGGGAAAAGGTACTTACTTTCTCTGAGCCTCCATTTCCTCTTCTGTAAAATGGGGCAATAGTACCTACCTTGCAGGTTTGATATGAGGATGAAATGCAATACTGTATGCAAATGTCATGCCCAATGTCAGGTGCATACAGGTAGTGCTCAGTAAATTTTAGCCTCCTCAGTAAATGTTAGCCCAGACCTGTGTGTATGTTATGTCCGGGTGTTTGCTGTAGAAAACCCTGGCACTGCCTATGAGTGATAGTACATTTCCATTCTAAATTTCAGGCTCTACACCCAGGACGGGAAAGAGTTCTGGGTCCAGGGCAATGGGGAGCAACAGGGAGATGACAGGAGTGCAGCTGAGAGGCCATTTTGCAGGAGGAAGATGGAGGAAGCACTGCGATGTGATGGAAAGACTGTGGACTTAGGCATTACACAGACTTGTGTTTGAATCTCAGCTCTAGCACTTTCCAACTGTATGACTTTGGGTTATTCACTTAACCTCTCGGAGCTCTGCAATCAACTGCAATACAGACAAGAGTTTCTTACTTACAGGGATGTTGTGAAAATGAATTTAGCTCATGCATAGCATGTAGAGCAAAATAACTGAGTGCAACACAGAGGCTGTTCTAAGACATTGTTAGGTACACAGTACACACTCAGTAAAAGGGCTAAATGAGTAAATGATTTGGATGAAGTTCTGAATAACCCAGGAGGTCTGGGGTAAGGGAAAAGAATACTGGACTAGCAGACAAAACCATATCAGTTTGTTTCAACTTGCCAATTGGGAAAATCTCATCTCCCCAAGTCTCAAGCTTCTCACCTGTAAAAAGGTGATCCTAATAAAGACAAAAGGGTTGATTTTGGTGAAAATGATTTGTCAATTATAAAGCATAATCTCATGACCACCAGGGTGCAAACAGTGAAGCATTCAATAAACAATTGACAGTCCCGTCAACAAATATTTAGGAAGCACCTAGTAAGTGCTGGCCATTCACAGATAGTGAAGGAGACACACAAGGGTTCCATCCCCTTGCGGGCAACATCACCTCCTCCTCATCACTGACAGAGGGATTGGAAAGGTAAAGGTCTGTATTCTAGATCTAGCGTCTAATGACAGAAATAGCATATGTGTGAAGAATATATGTTTGTGTGTATGATAGTCTGGGCTTTAAATACTTGCATTTGCCCTATTTTTTAAACTTATTATAATTTTTCATGTTTTGTGTTTTGTCAGTTTTTCCTTTTCAGCTGCCGGAGGATCTATCTCTAAAAATGATTTCTTTCTCAAGTATTTTTCTGATTTCTTCTGGCTTTGGAAACCATATACTCGTACTTGGCTGGGATTTGTAGAAAATGAGGAACAGATTCTGAGTAAGCGACCCCATGTTCTTCTGTGAGCAGAATACATATGCATTAATGGGTAAAATTACTGCTGTTTTATCTGCTTGCTATCCACCAACGCTGACCCAGATCTATAGCCCAAGTCATCCCTTCCACTAATGCTGTGGCATCCTGCTCCTTGGTGGTCCCCATGAACCATGCCTCCTACATTCACACCCTTGCTTAGTTACCTCTATTTGAATCTGACTTGGCCCTGTGACTCACTTTAACCAGTAGAATGCGGTGGGAGTGATACCGTGCCAGTTCTGAACCTAAGCCTTTAAAAGGCCAGGTGAAAATATATTACTTCATTTAATTCTCACTACAACCTTCTGAAATAGATATAATCTGAGAGCTAATAGTTTCCTGGGTGTCAGGTATTGTTTTAAATAATTTAAATACATTTATTTATTTATTTAATTCATACATCAACTCTATGAGGCAGTTACTAGTATTATATTCCCATTTTACAGATGGGTAAACTGAAGCACAGAGAAGTTAAATGTCTTACTCAACATCACACAGCTAGTAATTCTGATTAGAGAAGCTACACATTATTCACTACATTGAACTTCAGAGGGGTTCAGTGACTTGCTCAAAGTCACACAGAGGCCGCAGTAAGGCTGGGATTTTAACTGGTTTTATTGACTCCAAAGCCCGACCCCTCTGGCTTACAATCATCTAAAAGAGTGTTTTGTTCTGTATCAGTCAGGAACTTCACTTAAAGCCAAAGACAATTTTCATACAAAATAAAAATTTACATCTCCAAACCTGTGGTTATTTTGTCAGAATTTCATAGAACCCTTCTCTGGCTTCCTTATTCTAAAATATTCAAGATGGAATATTTCCCGTATTCAAAATTGAATGTGTATGTATACGTGTATGTGTATATATATGTGTATGTGTTTGCATGTGTATGTGTGTGTATATATGTATAAAACTACATACAAATCACTCCTAGATCCCCTTCTTCCTCCACACTCAGGATATAAGTTCACTTGTTTATTCAATAAACATTGAAGTGTTACTGAGCTAGGTACTTTGGCTACAATGATAAGCATAAAGTGAGCAGACCCAGCTCTCAGGGCACTTACAGTCAATGTGGGATCTAATCAGGCTCTGCTGTTTAGGAGGTGTGTGACGTGGGGCAGGTATTGTCTACTCTTTAAGCCTTAGTTTCCTCATCTGTAAAATGGAGTTAGTAATAGTATCTATATCATTATCTACATCATAAGATTCTTCTGATGAAAAAATGAAATAAAATGAGTGACATGTCAACAGAATGCCAGGTAGAGATGGCAATTAGATGCTTTAAAAGTTATTAACATTATTATTAATCGTTAAATAATAATAATCACAATAATAGTAATAGAAGTCTAGCACATACTCGTTACTGCTAGGTTCTAGAAATGCTGCTAGAAATAAGGCCTGTTCCTCACTTTCAAGGAGTATGTAGCCCTAGTTAGGAGAACAAAAGCAAACATGTAAATAGATAGCTTAGACTTGGGGCTGTAGGCACTCGAATAAAGCGATGTGTTCAGTGTTACTGGAGTACAGAGGAAGCACAGAGTGATTCCTTGATCACAAGGTGTGAGTAAGAAGATGGTTGGGGAAAGTACACAGAGGAGGGGTGTTTGACTCTGGCCTTCAGGATAGAAAGAGTTTGTGCAAGGAGAAATGTACGAAGGGAAGTGTGAAAAGGAAACCTAAGGCAGAGAAAAGAGGCTGAGCAAAACCACGGTGGTGTGAATGGACTTAGATGGCTTGCCACTAGGAAACATTTTCTGGGAAACTGGGTCTCGGGTGGGCAGTTGAAGAACAGGAGGCAAGAACTTGTGGGAGATAAACCTGGAAAGGTATTTGAGGTCAAATCAGGAAGGGTATTAAATGTCAGGCTATGGAGGTGAGCTTCATCATATAGGCTGATAGGAGAAGTT
The DNA here is from genome assembly GCF_000243295.1 of Trichechus manatus latirostris. Taxonomy (NCBI): domain Eukaryota; kingdom Metazoa; phylum Chordata; class Mammalia; order Sirenia; family Trichechidae; genus Trichechus; species Trichechus manatus. Next base: position 3,207,337 of record NW_004443939.1, read on the forward strand.
GACTGAAAATCATCCTGAAATCTATCTACAGATAGAGATAGGTATAGATATAGTTTATATATATATACATATGTATAAAACTATAGTTATCTAGCCATCTATCCATCTCCCTACCTCCCTACCTATCTACCTTCTGGTTTATTTTTCATTTTCCAGAGCAAGGTCGGCTTGCTTTTTGCTCACGATTGTAGCTACAGCATCTAGCACGGTTATACTGAAGGCATTTGATAAAATCTTGTTGAATGGCTGAACAAATGTGCTGTAATCACTGCATTTCACAAAGCCCATTGCTGTTGAGTTGATTCCAACTCATGGTGAACCCATATATGTCAAAGTAAAACTGCACTCCATAGGATTTTCAATGGCTGTAGTCCTACAGAAGTAGATTGCCAGGCCTTTCTTCTGAGATGCTGCTGGGTGGATTCAAACTGCCCAATCTTTTGGTGATTAGTTGAGCAAGTTAGCATTTAATCATACAGCGTTGTAGATGGGTACAATTTAGCCTTGCAGAAATGCGTCATCTCTGATGGTGAGACCACAAAGACAGAGACCAGTGTCACTGCCTAGCACAGGTACAGTGATGAAGAGTATGAATTCTAGAGCAATTAAATACCTGGGGACCCTGTGGCATGTTCCTTAATCTTCCCATGCTTCAGTTTCCTCATCTGTAAAATGGGGGCAATAAGAGCACTTACTTTATAGGATTATTCTGAAGATCTAAGGTGCTTAGCACAATGCCTGGCACATAATACTCTCTACATAAATATTTGCTATTATTATTAGTCTTATTGTTAGGCCCTGAATGCAATCAGCAGACAGAAAACTCTATAGAGTCCTACCACACCGAAATCAGTTCTTTCTTCATCTATTCATTTGAATAGTCTTCATGAGTCTCTTTGATGAAAGTCTCTTTGGTGCAGACGAAGATCAGAGAGCTTGGGGGTCACTTCTGAAGAGATGACTGAATGACTAAACAAAGGGGAAAGAGAAAAAACGAGAACATACTGGATGCCAGGATTCAGAAGGGACTGTTGCAAGATATTAATGAGCAGAGAGATCTGGAGAAACCATGTCAAAGCTTTCTGAGAGAGAGTGAGAGCAATACCTGGGGAACACCAAAAGGAGAGCTGATAAAGGAGGCATGACAGCTCCATGCAGACCTGGACCAAGTGTGACACAGAAAAAGCAGCAAGGCCAGAGGAAAGCAGCGTGTCTTATTAAGTTCTTTAGCAAGGCTTTAAATCAGCAGTGGCTTCCTGGCAGGGTGAAGCAGGGCTCCAACCCTTACAAGTTACCCAGAAGCCACCAGAGAAAAATGGAGAAGGAGAGCCCTGAAGAATGAACATGGTCCCCGATGTGACATGGTTACCATAGAGACCACTCTCAATGGTAGGCAAGAGGGGCAGTGTCTGTCCTCAGAGCGGTTAACAAGCTATTAAACCAAACATGAAGATGCCAGCAGGTGAGTAGAATGAAGCCGCTACATCACAGCTGTCTGTTTGCTAAGATCAAACATAGCAAGAAACAGCCATAAATCAGCCAGGCCACTGTGGCCATTAAGTCAAGTTCAGGGGAGCATGACAGCATCGCTAACCTGTGAGTCAAAGCCCGGGGCCACATCCCAGAGGGAGAGGCTTGGGAGTGACGCTCATGTTTTTCCAGGCTGGCTTGAGGATTCGAGCAAGATTAAAACAAAATGAAACAAAGCTGCACCAATAAGCATAAAGGCAATAACTAGGAATGTGAGAAATAGTAACTGAGAAGAGTGCAGACAAAGAGTAAATAAAGGAAGATTTCACATGTGTTGCCCAACTTGTAGCAAGCAGAAAGCTCCCAATTTGCAGAAATATCCACTGTTTAGGGAGGCAGAACCGGAATTTGAACCAGGTCTTTCTCAGAGCAAAGTCCAGATGCTTTAGCACCTAGGCTGTCTTTCCAGGAAAGCATCCTAAGGAAGTGAGCCCTTGCATGCTGCTGACGCTGGCTACTGTCAAGTTGGCTCCCGACTCACAGAGACCTCATGTACAGTGGATCGAAACGCTGCTCGGTACGGCATGCCATCCTCACGATGGATTCTGAATTGGACCTTTATCATCCATAGGGTTTTCACTGGCTGATTTTCAGAAGTAGATGGCCAGGTCTTTCTTCCTAGTCCATCTTACTTAGTCTGGAAGCTCCACTGAAACCTGTTTAGCATCATAGCAACACCAAAGCCTCCAATGACAGATAGGTGATGACTGCATGTGAGATGCATTGAATGGGAATCCAACAAGGTCTCTCGCACGGAAGGCAAGAATTCTAACACTGAACCACCAATGCTGCAAGCTCATGTATAAGTACCTACTTTACCCATGATCTCCACTCTGTGCACAGAAAATAATCCCATCTAGATGAGCAGTTCACTGGGTGATGAGACCTGTCCTCTAACCAGGCATGAGTATGTCTATTTGCACAGATTAATACCCGAGGTCCTTATGTCCTGTGCTTGACTACCTAGAGTTTTACCTTCTGCCTCCCCAGCCCCTTCACACCTGGGCTATATTTAAAACATCACACCTTCCTATCTTTGCAAATGCTACATCCTCAGCCCCAGATGCCTTTACCTCCTTTGAGTTTAGCCAAGTTTTACTTCTGTTCAAAACTCAGCTTGAGGGCCATTTCATTTATTCACTCATTCACTTATTCAACAAAATCTGAGTACTTACCAAGTTCATGGAATACGTTCTGGGAGTTCTTCTTCAGTGCTTTCATATACCCTACACTTACTTCTAACAAAACATATCACACTAGGCCAGGATTGTTTACTGATATGTCTGTCTAGCTCATTAGATCTCAGATTCCTCGAGGGAAGACTGTATCTTGCTCACAGTCTAGCATAGTTTCTCGAATTAAGCACACAGCAGGTGCTCAATAAAAATTTATTGAAGAATGAATAAAAGAATAAATGAATGCATTGCATTTCTAATTCTATCCAGGTTGCAGTATTCTGATGGCAATTCTCCAAGCCATCAAGTTAGCCTGGGATGAAATGTTCTTGTGCACATTAGTTACTAAAAAGAGCTCTGGGTCAACTGAAAAATGTAAAGCCAATATGAAACTGATTCTCATCAGTGCTTTCTCTTCCAAACATATAGACAAAGGAATAATTCTGAAACATATGTATTAGTGTTGCATTTTCTGCTCCACAGATTCAGCGATCGTTGTCACCTCTAAGTCCAGCCCTTATTAATTTATGGGGCATACAGCATAATCAGCAATAAGCTTCTTGACAGCATGAATCAGAGGCCAGCTTAGAATTTGGGTGAGTCTCTAAGCTGTAAACAGAGCTACTTCCTTTCAAGCTCCTTTCTCTTAGAAGCCACTGAACACTATTTAAATTAAGCTGAAGACCTTTAGGCTGAACGTTCAAGGACACTCCAAGATCATCAGCCAGTCTGTCCTCTTCAATTGTGCAGGGAAAGAAGGTGTCAACAACTAAAATAGCACATCCAGATAGCCCCTTCTCAGGAACTCCCATCTCATCTCCGCTCAGTTCAGCAGCCATATAAATAAAGACGTGCCCAGAAGTGGGGAAAAAAGCAGCAGCAGAAGAGAAAAATAAACTCTTCTTGCTGGAAGAAACACAATGCAGTGAAAGAGCTAGGTGTATGCAGGTGTGATAATGCTTGCGCACAATATCTGGCACCCTTATGTGTGAATCCCTAGGGGCTGTTGTTGCAATGATCTGCTGAGACGGGCTTCAGATGGAATTGGGGAAATGATTCAGAGCCCTTGCTTAAACAGCAGGGATATGAAATCACAGCTTCCCAAGCTAACTTTCCTCTCCTTTGATTCTGAAGCAATGAACAGAGTCACAGTCTGAGTGCTCTCTTACTCAGAATCATCTGATGATAAGCTATCACCCCTTGGGTTGAATATTTTTCTTGACTGTTTATCTTAGAATATTTGATTTAGGAGGCTTCGCCCTTCTAGGTGATACACAGTCTGGGCATGGAATGGGCTTTGACTCTCTAGATGCCAAGCCAAAATCACATTAGAAAAGAAGATGGGGGTGGGGGTGGGGACCTCCCAGGATGAACAGCTCCAAATTTCAGGTGATGGTCGCAGAGACTCCTTTGGGCTAAATCTCCAGGTGGTCATGGTGATAGTAGGCTGGGGGTAGAAATGGAGGTGGAGGTTGGGGGATGAAGCCTGGAGAGAATAACGATAAGTTGCAATGAGGAAGGGGTTTTATCCCAAAGTGTTCCCCTCTTAGCATGATGGGAGGTGCCCAAGCCTTAGTTTCCATGATGTCATAGAACTTTGTGGTCAATAAATTGCTCCCAGGCTTCTGTGAGCCAGGCTAGATTCTGTCTCTTCTCTTTCTCCAGGATGGCAAAGGGATCATAGCTACTAAAAGGGGGCAGTCAGTGCTGCCAATCACAGAGTCATACCACAGTGCCATCTTCACCTTGATTTCTGGTTATTAAAAGAGAGTACATTCACAGGTCTGACTGTCAAGGCCCCTCATATGTTGATCCCTGGGCCCTACTTAGTGTATATATGTATGTATGTGTGTGTGTATCAATTTTTTAAAAGTATAACCGCATACAGACGCATGATACTATAAAGAAGGTAGTATTTTACAAATGAGGTTCAGAGTGGTTAAGTAACATGCCCAAAGTCACACAACTAGTAAGCAATAGAGCCATGACTTGAACCCAATGTTCCAATCTCGAAATCTTACATCAGTTGAGTTTTCTAGTTTTGGAAGCCACAATTAAGATTTTTGCTCCCCAGCCCAGTTGAGGAAATTGCCGTGGGTCCCTTGTTTTACATAAATCTTGACCTTTGATATCCTTCTGGCCTCTAGCTCTGTGCTCCCCCTCTGGGCTTGATGACACAACTCTAGGACTTGGCTTGCACATACCCTTCGGCCGTTCACACTCTGAGATACTAAATTATGGAGCATCTCAGACTCTTCCAGGTAGAGGTAGTCCCCGACTTAAGACAGGGTTCCGTTCCGATGACTCCATTGTAAGTTACTTCTGATATAAGTTGAATACCTCATTTTGTTTTTGTTTTTTTTAGTTGTAATTATTATTGCCTTTTATTATGAGTATCTTCATAATTCTGATCTTTATTTCTCTTGGGGAGTTGGCATGAGAATGGTAACATCAGCAAATTACATGCTGCAACACTGTATGTAGTTGAGGTGCAATTAACTACTTTTGTGTGTAGCCTTTCTAGCCGTGGTCCTGTGACTCCCACCCAGGTAATTAAGTGGGGCCGTGCAAATAAGATCACTGTGGTCCAATGATGGACATCGGTCAGTTTCGCCTTAAAAGAGAACCAATGCCAGAGCAGAGAGGAGAGCCCACCACCACCAAAGAAGGAGAGCATGGCAGCAGAGACCTGCAGGAGATGGCACAGTGGGATTCCCAGCTCCTGGAGCCAGAAAGCTGAGTGCCTTTGGGCAGAGACTGAGAGCCAGGCAGAAGTCTATGCCTGACCCACGAATCTGGGACTTGCCAGCCTCCACAACTGCGTGAGCCATTTCCTTTATATGGCTGGTGAGACGTTGCAGCGAATTAGGGAACCCAAAGACAGGAGGGAGAGTACTGAGGTGGGAGGGAGTAGTTGCTGTTAGAGATGATGGACTAGCGCAGCAGCATGGACAAGTTAGACATTTAGAACATCTTTAACCTCTGCCTCATAAGAACCAACTTCGTGCTGATTCTTATAAAAGACATTATTCATTCAGTAGTACATAATTACTAACAATAAGAGATATATATACATAAAGGACAGCCATAAGGGCAGTTCATCGTAACTCGGATACATCATAAGTCGGGAATTACCTGTAATTAGTATTAATCAAATTCCCACCGTTCAAGGTCCAGTCTACACTGGAAGATCATTTTTATTATGGAAGACCCCCAAAGTGGTAGTGCAGGGCAAATTTTTAGACGCTGTTTCATTTGTTTGGATAGGAACTGAGCTTTAGGGAACATGTCAAAGACAAGACTGTGTTCACCTAAGCTATTTCATTATTATCCTGGGCACATAGCTAAGCAACGCTTCCCAGACCTTTTATAGCTAAGCTGGGGCATATTGGCTAAATTCTGGCTAATAGAACATGGTGGAAGGGATATACACCACTTCCAGACCTGGCCCATAAAAATATCCCAAGAGTAGTCTTCCTCTTTCTTCCCCATCTCCAGAGACTTTGGAGGCCAAATGTTGCAGATGACATACATAAGATAGAAAAAGATCCCGGTCCCTGAACGATTGCATTAGCACAACAATACATTTTTATTGTATTAAGTTTTAGGTTGGGAGACCTTGCTAGTCACAGCAGCTAATATTATCTATCCTAACTAATACAGGGAGTGTCTGATTTACTTAATGGTCCTAAAGCCAAAGCCTCTACTGGTTCTTTATGTATCCAGCCATTCATCTGCCTTTTCCTATCATGGATTTTCACAGAGGCATGTGGTGATCTGCAGCCTCTAGCATCCAGCCTAATATTCAACAAGTAGTAGGACATATGTGGGCATAGGCTCATGTGTTTTTATGGAATGAATGATACCACACAAGAGCCTTGTGATTCCGAATGGGTGACACTGAACCAAGATCCTCTTTACTATCTGCAGAGGGTCATCAGCTGGCTTCTGCTCCCTACTGCATTTAAGAGCTTCGCCCCCTGAACAAGCCAATTTCAACAACATAGGGCATCTGTATACCACCTGTCTTCCAAAAGAAGATGGATGCTGGGGAACAACCCTTCAGACAGAGGCTGTTGTGCAGGAGAATGTGGTATTTTCCAGCACAGTCATTTCTTCTCTCCTGCTGATGCTAATTACAGTTTGCTAAAGGTAAACTGGGGAAACATCTCACCCACCCAAAAGTATTCCAGAAATGGGCCCATTGTCATCATAGTGACCTAGGAAGGAGACAGCTGTTCCTCCATGTAAGCCTTTCATGTATTTATTTTTCTCCCAGTACATTTGTTAAACAGAGAAGTTTCCTGGTAGAAAAGGTGGGTTTGGAAATGCAAATCTCCCCAACCTCAGGACATTTCTTTGAGTTGCTAGATCTGATGTGAAGCTGGAGGCAGAAAGTGGAGGCAAGCAGAAGACACTGCCTGGTTGGCAGGGGGTTTAATTACACATGTGTGCGAGTGCTACGGCAGCAGGCTGGGAATGCAATTACATAACTAATTATACTGAAACAACAAACTTGAGCTGCCATGAAGGGCCCTCGCCCCTGGGACCAGCATGCTGTCATTCTGCCACACAGTCATTCCCTTCTTCTGCTTTAGTACCACTTGTTGAATCTTCTTCCTCTATTAAGATCCTTCTCCTTCTCTCAGGACATCACCAAGAGTTCTCCACAGGGAAACCCGTTTTATCCCACCCGTCCCCATCCAAACGCATTCATCTTTCCTCTCTGTTATCACAGCACATTGCGTGGGTCCCTGTTACACGACTTTCAGTGTCCGGGCCTCCATTGTCAAATCTGCAAAATAAGAGTGATGGGCCTCTAAGTTCCTTTCCAGCTTCAAGACTTTATTTTACTTTTTAAATTCTTAGAGATAATGATCAAATGGTTCAAATATATTACATTACAGTAGGAAGATGGTGGCTTTGACATTGGAAGACCAGAGTTTGAGCATCATCTTGGTTAACTCTAGCTGAATAACCTGGGCAAGACTTCTGTCTTTGGGCCTCAGTTATGCCATCAGTAAAATGGCAATAGTGTTGGTATCTATTTCACAAGGCTGATGAGTAGTTTAAAGCAGAGATGTATGTGAATGGACTTTATAAATAACGAAATATATTGTCTGTGGGGTGCTGGTGGCACACTGGTTAAGCATTTGGCTGCTAACCAAAAGGTTGGCAGTTCGAATTCACCAGTGGCTTCTTTGAAACCCTATAGGGCAGTTCTACTCTGTTCTGTAGGGTTGCTATGAGTCGGAATCGACTCAACAGCAATGCGTTTATAGTGTCTGTATTAGTTATATTTATCAAAAGGCCTGAGTGAGTCTCTGCCTACTCTAATGGATACTTCTACCACTGCTAGATTAATCATCCTAAAACACACATCTCGGATTCCAGTATTGCGTCCAACGCTCTTCACTGTCCGTATGCCTATAGAATAAAGATCCTTCATTAATAGTCCCAAGGAACTATAATGTTAACAGACACCACGACTTTGTTAACCCTTTATTGTGTACCTGATGTGTGCCAAGCATTTACTAGGTATTTGCCACATAAACAGAATGAAAGATCATGGGCTTTAGAATAAGACAGGCTTAGGGTCAAATTCCAGATTTGAAAATGAATATTTATGTGATCTTGAGAAAACTGCTTCACTTTTTGAATCTTAGTTCACTTGTCTATAAATCAGCTACGGTAATGCCTACTATAAAGGATTGTTGTGGAAATTAAAATGTAGCAATCCACTTAAAGCATGCACACACAATATCTGACACCTAGCCAACACTCAACAAAAATGAGTCCCTTTCCCCCATTCCCTTTCCCTTTGAGCTTCAAGATTCTAGAATCACCAAGTATAACAAATCCATATAAATAGATGTGAGGTGAGTGATGGGTAGCTTCTAGGGGAGTAATGTCAGAGAAAGATTAAACCAGAATCTCCATTCCAATATCACAACTGGGCCTCCACATGTGCCTCTCACCCACGGTGCTCATCACCACAATATTTTACAGTGAGCATTTATTTTTTCGTATAAAAAAGAAAGATTATTCTCAAAGATGCACATAATAAATACACCGAATTTAAACCTTTTAGTAATATTAAAGGTTTTACAGCTCAATGTTTGACAGGCTTGATTAATCCCTTCCACACAGATACATTCAGAAGGATAGCCATACTTGGGTTTTTAAATCTCCAAGAGTGATCTGTGATACAGGTAAAGAAAAGGCAAGGAGCTTTTAAAACGAGAGAGAGAAAGAGATTCTTGTGCCACACAGAAGAGACAAAGACTACGAAGAACCAGAAAGCTGCACAGTATGGTGGAGAGCTGGAAGGGGCTGGGGGAGGGGCTGGCAGCGTTTAAAACCTCTCTCCTTTGGAAGAGTTTTCAAACGAAAGGCACACATCCAATCTGACCACGGGCCATTAGTCTAAGAATTTTCTTCTCTGCTGGGTTCCAAAATGGATGATGCGGGAGGGGGTGGAGGGCAGGGCAGACCAACAGCAGTCCAAGCTTCAGCAAAGAATGAGATGGATTGTAACTGTCACCCTTTCTCGTAGCACTGGGCGGCTATTCAGCAGCCTCCTACCGGCTCTTTCAGTCACCAGGGCTGTTTCCTGCACAGACACCTCCAATCCCCAACTGAATTCCGAGCTCCTCCAAAGAACAAGGAATATGCTTTGGCTATTTTTTTCCCTCAACACCTAGCTTAACATCTAGCACATAAATTATTGTTGTTGTGTGCCACTGAGTCGATTCTGACTCATAGCAATCCTACAGAACAGAGTAGAACTGCCCTATAGGGTTTCCTAGGTAGAAATTTTTATAGGAGCAGATCACCAGATCTTTTCCTCCACAAAGTGACTGGTAGGTTCCAACTGCTGATCTTTCAGTTAGCAGCCGAGAGCTTAACCGTTGCTCCTTCTAGTATATAATAGGTGCTCATGAATGTTGGTTAAATAGATAGAGTTGGTGTTTCATAAATCTTTGTCGACGTAATCTAATGACATGTTATTAGCTCCTGTCAAGTTGGCCTTCAACTTGTAGCAACCCCATGCAATATGGAAGGAAATGCTGCCTGGTCCTGCACCATCCTCATGATCAGTTGGGGATCAGAACATTGTGATCCATAGGGTTTTCACTGGCTGATTTTTGGAAGTATATTACCAGATCTTTCTTCCTAGTCTATCTTATTCTGGAAGCTCCGCTGAAACCTCTTCAGCATCATAGGAACACACAAGCCTCCACTGACAGATGGGTGGTGGTTATGCACGAGGTTCGTTGGGTGGGACTCAAACCCTGATCTCCCTCATGGATGGTGAGAATTCTACCCCTGAACCACCACTGTCCCCTCTAATGACATAGATAGTGCAAAAACCCCTACTTAAGAATGATACTTTAATTACTAACAGACTCCATCTGCCCACCTACTCCCATTCTACAAAAGAAAGTAGAGTCTAGAAACTAAATTGTTAAGGCTTCCAAATAAAAACTCATCCAACCAACACTTATTGAGCACTCCTGAGGGCCAGGTGCTAGCCTAGGTGAGCTGGACGCATTCCTACCTCAGACTCATTGCCTGGTAAGGAAGACTACACCAGCATTGGGGTGTGTGTTGTGTTTGAAGTGTATGTGGGGAATTGGTTAAATAAAGGAAGTGACACCAAACTCAGTGTTAGGGATTGAATTATGTCCTCAAAACATTTATGTTGAAGTCCTACCCTCTGGTACCTGTGAATGTGACCTTGTTTGGAAATAGGGTCTTTGATGACGTTACCTCTAAAGTTAGCATGAGGTCATACTGGAGTAGGCTAGGTCCTAACCCAATATGAGTGGTGTCTTTATAAAAGAGAAGAAACACAGAGAGACGGAGAGAGGGAAGACAGCTACGTGATGATGGAGTCAGGCTGCAGCTTCAAGCCAAGGGGTGCCTGGGGCTATCAGAAGCTGAGAGAGGCAAGAAAGGATCTCCCCCAGAGCCTTCAGAGAGAACACAGCTCTGCTGACATGCTGACATTAACTGCAAGACAATAAATCTCTGTTCTTAAACACCATCCAGTTTGTGATATTTTGTTACAGCGGCCCTAAGAAGCCAAGGCATCTAATCTTTTTGTTCAAGAGAAGATGTTGAAAATGCTTTGAGAGAGCAGCAGACCCTTAAGCTGAACGTTGATGTTCAATGCAAAGGGAGACTGGGGAAGGATGCATACTATATCATGCATACAGTTTTGATCCCTGAACTTCCATTTAAACTCCAAATGGAACGCTTGCTCTGCTAATCGACCTCCCACACAAAATCTCGAAGTGTCAGCCCACTCTGCTCTGAGGTTTTCTTTGACATCCAGTTCAATCTGTAACTCCAATCCCACCTCTATCTTTATGGAAGCATTTTCCCAACATGAAACACCAACAAGATATTATGGGGGCAAAGGTGTAATTTAATTACGTGACTTAATCAATTCAAATGGCTAATGTACAAGGATCGCAGGATGCCATCCAGCTTTCAACGGAGGGCAAATAATTGTTCCATAATTTCTTAATTCTCCCATAAGACAGTTTAAATTAAAGAATGTCAATTTGCAAAGCCAGACTTCATTGTATTCTTAAATTAGGCCTGAAATAGCCACAAGATGAAGAGTAATAAGGCAGACAGCAGAGCCCAGAGTGCCTGGTGCTGTGCAAAATTGTTTAATACGGTCAGACCCTTTAATCTTCATATCTATTGATGCAGAAAGCAGCATATTTCTGTCACTTATGATAAGAAACATTACTTTTTAAATTCCTTGGTGAGGCCTGCAGATCTTAGGCAGCCAAGATAGCAGGAATCTCTATTTCTGTTTCTGTGAACATTTCTTTTTTCTCTTAAATTGGTTTTATTCTAATCCATTTAGTCTCCAATATAAGTCAGAGACAAGTAACCCTGAACAGAACCACACAGAAGGAGAACAAAGGCTTGTGCCTCTCTGTTCTCAGAGTCTACTGGCTACCACCTCAAATAAGTCAGCGATTAAACAAATAATGAATCTTGGAGCATTAACCATGGGAAAGGCAGTTAATTCCAGAAAAGATGATAATTGTAATAGCTTTTGAGCGTAACAAAATCATGCTCAAGAGTGGAGTGTGGGAGGGAGGTGGTGATATGAATTATTTTCATGATAGAGTCAAGCATTTTACTTACAAGTATCTAGAAAGTGGTCAGTCAACGTATCCAGGCTGGGTGGGGGTGACACTGGGGAGAGGTGGGCCTGGGGTCTGGATGGAAGAAACTGGATGATGTTTTCCCAAAGTTGCCAGGGCCACGAATCAGGAATCGTCATCGAGAGGCGCCAAGGACAAAGCTACAATGAAAAGAGTATGTGTCATTTTGAAAGCAAACTCAGGAAGGAAGAGGCGGACAAAGGACAAAGTTGGTGGGCACAATGGAGTTTGACATGAGTGGTTCAGGATAAAGCGACATTCTAATGTGTGGTGCATATATACATGGGTGTGGACACAAAGACCACAAGGAATGTTCTGGACTAAACAAAAGAGAATTTGTCAATGTCTCTGTGCCTAACATTGTGCTAGGCTATGAGACGGATATAAACAAAACATAAAACGTTTATTAATCTTATTTTAAAACTTTGCACTAGATTGTACATCTAGTAAACCAATTGCTGTTGAGTTGAATCTGACTTATGGTGACCCCATGCACATCAGAGTATAACTGTGCTCCATACGGTTTTCAAAGGCTGATTTTTTGGAAGTAGATTGCCAGGCCTTCCTTCCAAGGCACCTCTGGCTGGACTTGAAGCTCCAAGCTTTCCATTAGCAGTCGAACACATTAACAGTTTGCACTACCCAGGCACTCCAGGTTGTACATACACAGGCAAGAATTTAAACAGTAAAAAGTATACTTTTTCACTTGTATGACTATATATATATGTAGGATAAAAACCTAAAAGTGGAATTACTGGGTAAAGAAAAGTTACATTTTAAATTATGACCAATATTGCCACATTATCATCCATAAAAGCGATACTGTTTTATACTCTCCTCGGCAAAGTATGAAAGGACAACTTTCCCACACCCTCACCAACAAAGTCAATCACAGTTGTTTATCTAGAGAGACATGAGACATAAGTCATAATAATGACAATAATAATGCTAACATTTAATGAGTGATCATAGCAGTTCAAGTTTTTAGTCTTTATATGTATTAGCATATTTATTATTATCATTAAATGGATAATGGGACAGATGTACAGAGAGCTTAAGGATCTTGTCCATGCCCATGGCTATAAAGTGCAGAACTGGGATTCTAACTCTTAGCCATTAGCCATCAGCTCTTATTCCAGGTGATGGTATGTTATCAACATGGTATTACGGATTGAATTGTTGATCCCCAAAAATATGGTGAAGTCCTAATCCCTGTGCCTGTGAATTTGACCTTGTTTAGAAATAGGGTATTTGAAGATGTTATCAGTTAACATGAGGTCAAACCGGAGATGGGTGGATCCTAATCCAATCTGCGTGGTGTCCTTATAAAAGATGACAAGTGACACAAAGAGACACACAGGGGGAAGAGGGCCATGTGAAGTGGCGTCTACAAGTCAAGGAACATTAAGGAATGCATGGGGCTCCCAGGACCTGGGAGAGACAAGGAAGGATCTTCCCTTAGAGGGGACAGAGAGAGCATGGTCCTGCCTACACCCTGAATTCAGACTACTAGCCTCCAGAACTATGAGGGAATATACTTCTGTTCCTATAAGCCACACAATGTATGGTACTTTGTTACAGCAGCTCTACAAAACTATATAGGTGATATGTGTTATAACAGGTACACCAAACAGGATACTTGAGGGGGTAGGGATGTATAGGAAATCAAACAGTGGGACTAGTTCTTTCTATCCTAATAAAGGTAGACACAGCCTATTAACTGGAGAAACGCTGGGCTATAGTGACTGATAAGCAAACCAAAAATCCAACTCATTGTCATCAAGTCGATCCAACTCACAGCAACCCTATACGACAGAATAGAACCGCCCCACAGGGTCTCCAAGGCCGTAATCTTTATGGAAACAGACTGTCACATCGTCTTCCTGTGGAGCAGCTGGTGGGTTCGAACTGCCCATGTTTTCGTTAGCAGCCAAGTGCTTAACCACTGTACCACCAGGGCTTTGAATGAGAAGCAGAACCCTTTAAAAACCATGTTAACATGTTTTTCTTTATTTTTTCCTACCCCTTTTATGGATAAAAAGAAAAAAATATTGAAGTTGTCAAGGATTTCATTTTACTTGGATTGACAATACCCATGGAAGCAGCAGTCAAGAAATCAAATGACGCATTGCATTGAGCAAATCTGCTGCAAAAGAAGTCTTTAAAATGTTAAAAAGCAAAGACGTCACTTTGAGGACTAAGGTGCACCTGACCCACACTGTGGTATTTTCAATCACCTCATATGCATGCAAAAGCCGGACAATGAATAAGGAAGACCGAAGAATTGATGACTTTGAATTGTGGTGTTGGCGAAGAATATTGAATATACCATGGGACTGCCGGAAGAATGAACAAATCTGTCTTGGAAGAAGTACAGCCAGAATGCTCCTTGGAAGCGAGGATAGGGAGACTTTGCCTCACATATTTTGGATATGTTATCAGCAGGGACCAGTCCCTGGAGAAGGACATCATGCTTGGCAAGGTAGAGAGTCAGCGAAAAACAGGAAGACCCTCAACAAGATGGAGTGACACAGTGGCTGCAACAATGGGCTCAAAGGTAGCGACAACTGTGAGGAGAGCACAGGACAGGGCAGTGTTTCATTCTGTTGTACATAG
>NW_004443939.1:3221951-3223737 GCF_000243295.1 Trichechus manatus latirostris
AAAAAAAAAAAAAATCACTAGAGGAAAAGAATGTTCTGATTGGCTAGTGGTCTTTAAGGGTGATAGTCTTCTCATAAGAAGGTTGAAAAGTGTGGAAGAAATAACAGAAAAAACAGAACATAAGAAAGAAGAAGGGATGGCAGGCAGGGAGAGCATGGGGTGCACTCTATGGCAATGGGAATGGTAATTTGAGGCAGGAAGTGGGGGATGCCCTGAGGATCTTGAAGACGGGTGCCAAAAGGTAAGAGATGGGGGGCCAGAGCAGTTCTGCAGTCTAGGGGAGAAGAGGTGGACAGCAGCCATGACATACACTTCATCTCTCCAGACTCTGAGGGGGCAATACCATTCTGTAGGGGAGAATGTGAGGAGGGGTGTGAGTGGGAGGAATACATGAGTAAATCGAGGAAAGATATTCACTTCTGCACCCAGGTCTATGACCCCAACTTGTCATCTCTGACCACTCCATCCTCCATGTCTTTCCATTTTCCGTTGCCCCTGCCTATAATGCTCTATTCTCCTTCTCCACCATGCAAGCACCATTAAATATCAATCTTCACCTCCTGCGTGAAGTCTTCTGATTTCCTCTGGTACAATTAACTGCTCCTCTGTTCATCAAGGAGCATTTCGCTCCTAACACCTGGCACAGTCCCCTCAATTACAACTCATTACATTAGTCCATGGTTTATGCATATACCCTTGCTCCTGCATGCTCAATTCCAGGTATTTCTCTGTGTTTTCACCTTTGGTCTCTGTGACAATGCTGGCATACAACATGAATTCAGTAATTTTTTTTTTTAAAGGAATCTGCAGCACTGCAGTTATTGTTCTTGTGTGCCATCGAGTCTTTTCCAACTTATAGTGACCCTGCATAACAGAGTAGAACTACCCCATAGGGTTTCCTAGAGCTGAAATGTTTACAGGAGCAGATTGCCAGGTCTTTTCTCCCATGGAGCCACTGGGTGGGTTCAAACCACCAACCTTTTGGTTAGCAGCTGAGCACTTAACCACTGCACCACCAAGGCTCCTTAAACACTGAAGTAGATATCTATTTTGCTTTAGCCTGCACGGCATCCTGTTTTCAGTTGGAGAATTGCCCTACCTGGCCCATCCCGTGGGATTCTAGAGGAACTGTCAATCACAATGTCTTACCTGCCCACTGGCCTTCGGTGTGCATATGTGTCCCAGGCAGGGAAATTAAAAGTCCTTCCACAATAACTGATATATACATACTGAGGAAGAGGGCCTGTGTTCCTCTTAATCAAGAGCTGTAAGTATTTTACCTTGGGACTACCAAAATCATCTTGTTTGATGCACAGATAGAGCTTCCCTTGACAGGAGTGAATATAGCTAAATGCTGACACATTTAGAAATAGGGACTGGTAGAATTGAGAGATGGAGAGACAGCGTGAGACCTGATGAAGTCATTTCAGCACCTGGATACACTCATGCCTGATATACAACCATCACTCCTAGACTGCCCAGTCACATGTGCCAATAAAGTCATAACTTTGCATAAGTTAATTAGGGTTGGATTTGTAACGGCAATTATCACCAACTCAAACATTTCACAATTATATCAATGACAAAACCCCTGAGTCATCAAAAATTACATTTCATTGTTCTGATCAAGAAGTCAGTGATGTAGGGAGTAAGTTTATTTTCAAATAATGATTTTTTAAAGTATTCAATAGGGTCCAAGGTGTCTGTGGAGGAGTCTTAGGGAACAAATTATGGACAAATTGGAAGGCAAATGGCTGGGGCTTGGCTTCCTTCATTCTTTAACCAA
>NW_004443939.1:3223837-3225442 GCF_000243295.1 Trichechus manatus latirostris
GAAAATAATAATTAACTCATAAGGAGGGGGCAAGCAAACATTCTATTAAAGAGGAAAAAAAAATCCCAAATGAATTTAATCTCCTTCCATTACATTATGAGCATTAAAATTAATGGTGCTGGTTTTTCTGTGGTTTGGATGGTCATTGTATTTAACAAGCTGAAGTTAACTTCACAGGGAAAAAATAAATAAATGTGCCGGTGTCTCAGGAAACTTCATTTTCTGAGTGAATAGCCAAGTTGATGCACATCACCAGAATGTCTGACAATCAGTTTTCCATACTAGTGTGTTCTAAATGGGAAAGGAAACCAACTCTTCATTTAAATTATATTGCAAATCACTTTTTGCCTGCTGAATGGCATTCAGCTGCAGTAGGTGGCTTTCACCATCGGGCCCAAACCACGACGCTGGATGATTAATGCTAATTTGAAATGTTTTCTTTGGGGGGGATATACACGCTATCTTGGTGCATAAGAGGCTGAGGAAATTTTATGGTGGGTGACTGACTCAAAGGCCAACAGCATATTTGCCATCAGATAAAAAGGCACGTTCACAAACATACCAAGACAAGTCGATTATTCCCTGATTCACTATTCCCCTTTGTATAAAGAAAACTATTTATACTCCCCATCAGATGGATACACAGAATCATGGTAAACAACCCCCCTCCAATTATTCTATGTTATATTTCCCAGGGCACCTTCCATTGTGGAAGTCATTAGTTTTGGTTTTTTTGTTCCTGATTTATCAAAACAGACATTTTGCTGGCGAGCTCAGTTTTACTCCCAGACGCCAAACAGAAGACACAATTTTTGACCAACTGAAAATAGAAACACAACATGCTTTGTAATCTTTTGGTGAGAGTGACTAGGAATTTCTACTTCTCTATCTTGATGACAGCTATGTAAATACTAAAAATCAATGCTCAAAAGCTTGTTATTCTTTTCCCCTTCCCGGGCTTAATAGTTCAAAGAAACAAACTCATTTTTATCTTTTATATTACCCCCAATATGAAGCACTCGAATCAGATCATTCACAAATAACAGTTAATTAGAACGTACCAACATCTGAAAAAAAAAAAAACAAATCAGCAATAGTTTTTAAAAAGAAAATAATACTGAATGTGGGCAAGGGATCTGGCGACAGATACTCCTACACAAGGGGTAGCCATGCTCCTAGGTCCCCCTTCACACAGAGCATGCTCACTGTGCTCACTGTACATTGATGTCGTTGATGGTGTGTGATGTAGAGGGGAGGGGATTTATCATTCAGACCATCTGAGATGGAGTACAAGCTCCAGCATTTGTATCTATACCATCCCGGGGGAGTTCCCTTACTTTTATGAGCTTGAGTTTTCTACTTTTCAGGATTGTTATGCGGATTTAAAATAAACTAAGCAACCTGCAGCATAGTGCCTTGCCTGTCATAGAACAGACACTCCTCCCTGGGTGGTGCCAACGGTTAACACACTCAGCTGCTAATCGAAAGGTTGGTGGTTCAAGTCCACCCACAGGTACCTGGGAAGAAAGGCCTGGTGATCCACTTCCAAAAAATCAGCAACCGGAAACCCTATGAAGCATAGTTCTACTCTGACACACATGGGGT
>NW_004443939.1:3226547-3248302 GCF_000243295.1 Trichechus manatus latirostris
GGTTGACATGTCGTGGGGTTGTTAACCAATGTCATAAAACAATATGTGTACTGACTGTTTAATGAGAAACTATTTGTTCTGTAAACCTTCACCTAAAGTACAATAAAAAAAAAAAATAGAACTGAAAAAAAAAGTTTTACACATAAAGGATTAGCTGTCAGCTACCTGAAAACTTGGCTTGCACAGAATGACTCATGATTCTTTAAGGGTTCTGGGAATTGAAGTTTTACTATAATTGAACATCCTGCTAGAGACATAAAAAACAAAGACGGAAGACCAGCACCATCTTTCCTGGGATCTGATAGGACCTTTTGTCTCCAAACCTTCATGCGGCAGGAACAATACCCAATGCTTGTTGAGTGTGCTGCAAGAAATCACAGGTGGATAAAAATAAAAGGGTCTTTATCGGGGATTCTTTGGGAAACCGACTCAGGGAGAAACCCTTGAAAAGTGCTATGAAGAATAACTTACAAAGAGTAGGTTTTTTCACTTAAATCAAAACCTGAGTCACTCTTGACTTCTCTACCTTCTTCCTTTCTTGTGTTTAGTCCTGATAGCCTGAGTCACCTTCTAATAATTCTCAAACTCATCTCCTCCTATCTTCACTTCTTCCCTGTCTCATCCTTTCCTGTGGGGCAGTTTTAAGATCCTCCTCCTTGGCCTCCACCTCCACTCTTGCCCCTCCTCACTGCAACCTTCACATAGCACTCATGTGGCCCTGTCTCAGGTAAAATGTGACAGAAGCCCTCACTCCACTCTTTCAAACCCGCCAATGGATGAGGTTCAGTCCTTCCCCCCATGGCCTTGCCCATGCGCCCCTCCTCTCCCACCACTTCTGTCTCACCCTCAGCCATCCCACGGCACAGACCAGTAGGGGTTTCTGTCTCATGACTTGGTGCCTTTGCATGTACAGTCCCTCTTTAGGCCTGAGCAGCCAGGGCCCAGAGCCACTGTGCTACACCAGCACTTCTCAGACTCTTACTAGTGTGAAAGCATCACCTGGGGATATTGATGAAACGCAGGTTGTGATTCAGTAGGTATGGCACAGGGCCGGAGATGCTGCATTTCTAGCAAGATTACCCAGGTGATGCTGGTGCTGTTGGTCCAGGAACTACACTTCCAGTGATCTGCTTCAGCTACAAAGAAAAATTTCCCTAAATAATCCCCCCTTCACCCCAAAGAATGAAGTACATCTGATACACTTTGCTTGCAATCAGATGATAATGATAATGATAGCAATGAATGCTTATTGAACACTCAAAGTTAACCAAGCACTGTTCTAAGTGCTTTTCATTTAGTTCATTTAATCAGCACAACAACCCTCTGAAGTAGGTTACTATTAATATTAACATTTTCGTTTTTCAGATAGGCAATCAAAGCACAGAGAGGTTAAGTAACTTACCCAGGGTCACATAGCTGGTAAATAATGGAGGATAACAAACTCAGGCAGGCTGTCTCTGGAATCCACATGTTTCACCTTTCTCCTAAACTGCTCTCCAAGATTTTCAAGTGACAGAGAGTCCTTCTGGTGCTTCCTCAGCTGTTTTTCTTTCCTCTATTCCAGTAAGTACAACACTATATTATGATAGTCTGTTTACTTGCTAATCTTCCCCTACTGGGCAGACTGGGGCCCCATCAGTATAATTTTGAATCTCAGGCACCTAGGACAATTTCTGGTGCACAGTAGATAAGAATTACATATTTCTAAACTGGTGAACTGCAGAACCATTCATAGAATTTAACTTTTCCATTCCTGTTGACAATGATTTTATTTCAGTGGTTGATGAAGTCTAGCCTGTATCAGAGTCACCTGGAAAGGTTGTTTAACCAGAGATTTCTGGGTCCCACTCCCAGAGGTTCTCCTTCAATGGGTCTGAGATGGGACCTGAGAATATGCATTTCTAACAAGTTGTTAAGAGCTACGGCGTGCTACGGCTGCTAACCAAAAGGTCGGCAGTTCGAATCCACCAGCCACTCCTTGGGAACCCTATGGGGCAGTTCTACTCTGTCCTGTAGAGTTGCTATGAGTTGAGCTGACTCAACGGCAACGGGTTAGTTTGTTGGTAGAACAAGTTTCCAGGTGCTGCTGGTCTGAGGACCACACTTTGAGAACCACTGCTTTCTTTAATTCTTACAGATCCTTAATTCTCTTTCACAAAAGATCCTAAGGCACTCAACAGAATGTCATATTTCAGGAATAAATAAGGAAAACACTGGAACCAAAGGGAAATTTGACCTCTCCTTTTTAGGTGCCTGAAAAAGTATAAAACAAATAACATAGTTGCTTTCTGACAACACATTAAGAAGTTGATTTTATTTCCTAGGAGGAAAAAAGAAATTGAGTGAATCAGCAAAAGACATTTAGAGCAGAAGCCAAAATCAAATTGGGCATTTGGGTCTAGATACTCCAAAGGCAACTAAGTCAACCTCTGGAGTACTGTGTGCTTTCTGCTTGGGTTCTTTGTGCCAAGAACTCAGGAAACGGTGATGAGGCAGAAAGCCCTGGTTCTTGCCCCAGCAAGCATACAGTCTAGCAGGAAGGGCCACCAAGAAATGAGTGAACGTGTAAAGAAATAAAATAAGTACAGATTGGGAAACATGCTAATAAGGAAATAAATAATGAGCTAAGACAGATAATAACAAAGGAGTAAGGGTGGGGGGTTTGCTCATTTAGGTAGTGTGGTTGGGCCAGGCCTCTCTAAAGAAGTGATATCTTAAATGAAGCCCGCACGAGTAAGAAAATGCCAGCTTTGTTAATAGCCAGGAAAGAATATTTCAGACGGAGGGAATTCCAAAGGTAAATGCCTTGATCTTAGAAAGGGTTTGGCATGTTTCAGAAACCTAAGGAGGCCAGTGTGCCAGGAGCATAGGTACGAGGTGGGTGAGAGGGCCTTGTGTGCAAAATCTGGATTTCATTCTTAGTGCAATAGGAAGAAACTAGAACGGTTTACGCAGGAAAGTGTCATATCTGATTTGCATTTGAAAAATATCACTCTGGCTGCTCTGTGGAGAAACGTTTGTAAGGGGCAACAGCAAAAGCGAAATGATCAATTAGGAGTTAATTTTTCTATGCAATGTGAAACATGACATACCAAATAGCTTATGGGGCCAGGGAGAAGGGAGGGAGGCAGGAGGGAGGCAGGAGGAAGGGAGGTTTATCAACTGTACCAATTAAAACTTTACAGCCCATTCAGATAATCCACTTCCATCACACTGCGTAAAGACAACATACAGAAATGGGTCTGGACTAATTGTAGCAAGTTGCCTC
Source organism: Trichechus manatus latirostris (assembly GCF_000243295.1). NCBI lineage: Eukaryota > Metazoa > Chordata > Mammalia > Sirenia > Trichechidae > Trichechus > Trichechus manatus. The sequence continues at coordinate 3,229,816 of NW_004443939.1, forward strand.
AATGCAGACCCCTCCAGCTCCCTGTAAAATCCACGAAAGTCTTGCATTGTTTGCATCTGTACCAGAATGGCCTGTATAATCCCAAGAAGGGATGATAAAACACAGTGGCCCTTTGAAAGCTGGAAAAAAGTAGAGTGAGAGTTGTTTCTCTTTCTTAAAAAATAGATCTTTTGTGGATTATAAATGAAATTCAAGTCTGTGGAAGACTGTCAATAACAGTAATGGTCAACACTTACATAGTGCCACGTGCCAGACCCTGTTGTCCTAAGTGATGACACTAATTGCCTCATTCAATCCACATGGCACACCCATGAAGTAGGCACTATAATTTTCATTTTGTCTGAGGCACAGAAAGGGTAAGTAATTTGCCCAGGGTCATAAAGCTGGTAAGTGTTGGAACTGAGGCTTGAACCAGGCAGTCTGAGTCTGAACTGTGGCCTTCACCGTTCTACTATTGCCTCTAGAAAATTTTCAAAAGAGTAAATTACATGTACCTATAAATCTACTACCAAGAGATAATTATTATTGACATTTCTATACCTATCATTTCAGTCTTTTTTTCTTTATATCGACATATATATATATACATACACGTATGTGTTTATATATGTATATATAACACTACATCTATATCATTATGTATATATATCAATATATCTGTATCACTACCATTGAGGGGGGCCAACATTTTATATTCTGCTGTATTCTTAGCATAATACCTAGTGTGGATAATCTAGCTCTGATGAAGAGCTGATACTCAGTTTCACCGTCCTCCATTATGGAGTAATGAAAAGAGGCAATATCAGAGAAAGGAACTGAGTTCTGAGATAATATCCTCATACCAATGATGTTGCAAACATAAAAATGTATATTACTGCTTTTAAAAGACTTCACAGAACCGCAACAAAATTTTATATAACTTTTAGATCTTGTGGAAAAGTTACCAAAACCCAGTTGTCCTAAAATAAGAAACAGAGCATTTCAGAAGAAAGCTTGCATATAGCCTCACCAACTACTCACCCCAAAACATGATAGGTCTAGGAGCCAACCAAGCCCCAGGCTAGCAGCAGCAACCAGACCTAATTCACCCTGGTATTGCCAGAGCCAAGGACAGTGCCAGGCATCTATTATGTGGGATTAAACTGACTGGGTGGGACGGGCACCCGCCTTGAAGTCCCTGCTTTACAACTTACTGGCTGTGTGACCTTGATCATGTCACTTCACCCTTCTGAGCCTTAGTTTCTTCGTGTGTAAAACAAAAATGATATTAGCTACCTTTCAGTATTATCATACAAATTTGGGATGAAAAAAAAAGAAATGAAGGTCCTAGGTCAGTGCTTAGCACAGGGTATATACTCAGTAACTGCTAACAGCCTGCGATATGCAGATAACACAACCTTGCTTGCTGAAAGCAAAGAGGACTTGATGTATTTACTGAGGAAGATCAAAGACCATAGCCTTCAGTATGGACTACACCTCAACAGAAAGAAAACAAAAATTCTCACAACTGGACCCATAAGCAATATCATGATAAGTGGAGAAAATATTGAAGTTGTCAAGGATTTCATTTTACTTGGATCCATAATCAATGCCCATGGAAACAGCAGTCAAGAAATCAAACGACAATTACACTGAGCAAATCTTCTGCAAAAGACCTCTTTAAAGTGTCGAAAAGCAAAGATGTCACTTTGAGGACTAAGATGTGCCTAACCCAAGCCATGGTATTTTCAATGGCCTCATATACATGCGAAAGCTGGGCAATGAATAAGGAAGACTGAAGAAGAATTAATGTCTTTGAATTGTGGTGTCAGCCAAGAATATTGAATATACCATGGACTGCCAGAAGAATGAACAAATCTGTCCTGGAAGAAGTACAGCCAGAATGCCCCTTAGAAGCAAGGATGAGGAGACTTTGTCTCTGCACTTTGGACATGTTATCAGGAGGGACCAGTCCCTGGAAAAGGACATCATGCTTGGTGAAGTAGAGGGTCAGCGAAAAAGAAGACCCTCAACAAGATGGATTGACACAGCGGCTGCAACAATGGGCTCAAAACATAGCAATGATTGTGAGGATGCTGCAGGACTGGGCAATGTTCCGTTCTGTTGTATATAGGGTCGCTATGAGTCAGAACTGACTCAACTGCACCTAGCAACAACAACTATTATTACTACTGCTGCTATTATTATTATTATTATTATTTCATGATTGTAAACTTGAAAACTAACATTAAGGCCTAGCAGATGAGGAAAAAAACTTTTACATGAAAACATAACTGTTAACTTTTGATATTTCACATGAAATACATTCTTTGCCAGTTTCCACAAAATACTGGACCAAAATGATTTGATAAAGAAATTTGAAAGACAATTTAGTGTAGTGGAAAACTGGACCAAACCCCAACTTCACCACTTATTCACTGTGTTATCCTGGGCAAGTTACTTAGCCTCTCTGGATCTCTGCAAGCTGTGTGAGCTGGCACTATTACTAGTAACTTGCCTCATGAGATTGTTGTGGGTATTAAATGAGATAATACACATAAAGCATTTAGAAATGCCTAACACACATGCAAGTATTCAATAAGCATTAACTATTGGCCTATTCTACCACCAATCTGTCAGTTTGTCCTATTGGCTTGTGTGTTGCTATGATGCTGGAAGCTATGCCACTGGTATTTCAAATACCAGCAGTGTCACCCATGATGAATAGGTTTCAGCAAAGCTTCCAGACTAAGACAAACTATGAAGAAAGGCCTGACGATCTACTTCCAAATATTAGCCAATGAAAATCCTATGGAGCACAACAGAATATTATCTGATATAATACTGGAAGATGAGCTCTCCAGGTTAGAAGGCACTCAGAATACACAGTGGCCACACATGGACTTGAACATACCAATGATTGTGAAAATGGTGCAGGACCAGGCAGCATTTCATTCTGTTGTACACGAGGTCACCATGAGTTGGAGCCAATTCAATGCCAACAGGAACAACATTGTGATTGTTTTGTTGTATTCAGTGTATGTTTGTGTGTGTGTGTATATTTGTGTGTATGTTTAAGGCAAAATCAGGAAATGGGTAGAAACATGGAACACTAGGCTCACACTTTGTGTCTGCATGAGGTGAACGATGAAACCTACTCCAAAGAAAAAGAGAGACTTCAAGACTCTCGTTATATTATAGCATGGGGCAATCCGGAGGTGCTGTCTGGCAATCCTAAGAGCTACAGGCTGGCTATTTAATGACTTACGAAAACAGTAAGAAAGAGGAACCATTATTTGATTCCTGAAAGTTACAGAAATGAAAGAGAAGGTTTGGGCGTGTTAAAAATAAAAAAAGTATTATTACATCCCTTAAGGCAATTAGTGTAATCAGGATAGATACAGTACAGCATGCTGGCATATCTAGGAACTCCCTTTTCTATTCTATCAAAGGATAATATATATTTTCACCTTCAGAAAGGTTAGGTAATTATAAATGTATTCTCCTTACTCATAATATTTTAAGCAAGTAATTGTGGCCCATGGGAAAATGTTTAATTATTTCTGATGAACAGCGGTGGCACAGAAACAAGAGAACATGACAGGCAGTGTGGAAACCATGGCCCATTTCTTAATTGTGTGGGAATCTTGTCTTTTCATCGGGGAAAAAAAAAATTCCGTATTGATTTTTCTCTTGATTTCACAAAATTTTCAGTTTAGCAACACTGAGTCTCTCCAATTATAGCATCTTCTTGATTCCCTTGTCTAGAGGCTGCCTCATACCTTCATGACGGAAACCTCACACATATTAAGGTGGGGCTGCCCACCTAGTGCCCTTTTACGGATGTGTTACAGCTACCTCTCACCACCCCTGGGCCAATATTTTTTTACAGGGATAGGAAAATGGCAAGGAAATGGGGCTTCGGGATTGCAAGAAGATAGACGAAAAGAGCCATTTCTCTCTCCTTGTATGGAATGGAGGAATATTAGGCTTTGTAGATGACAGTTCAATGTCTTCATGTTATGATGGGGAAACTGAGACCTTGCAGGAGGCTACATAGCAACAGCAGGATTTAAACTGAGATCTTCCGACGCCCAATCCAGTTTATTTGGGAAGGCGAAGAGAAGCATGTTGAACTGAGAAGAGCACAGATTTTGATCCCAGCACTGTAGTAAGCTGTGTGGACTAGTTACCTAAACTTTGTGAGTGACAGCTTCCTCGTGTGTTCAGTGTTAAAATAGGAATGCTAATACTACTTTACAAGGTTATTGTAAGGAGTAAAGGAGATAATATATTTACAGGACCTATCCTTGAAAAATATTCCTCTCTTCTCCCAGCACCTGTTGGGAGCAAATGCCTTAGTAAAGCTGGCATGACAATTTGGGAACAGGCCCTGGAAGAAGGAATGGGTCCAGGGAATTCAATGGAAGAAAGAGGCTGAAAGGGTAACTGGCAGAGGGCGAAGGACTGGCTCCATTAGGCTGTCTTCCCTGCACTGGCACCCACTGTCCACCCGGCCAGGGTGGCATAGAGTGGCTAAGAGCAATGGCTTTGGAGTCAGAAAAGCTTGACTTCAAACCTGCCATTTCCTACCAATGCAATGAAGGAGGCGTCATTATCCCACTTTACACATTTAAGAAACTGAGGCTCAGACAAGTTCAGGGGCCTTTCCAAGTTAGAGGTCAACTGAGAATTCTGTTCTGATTTAGCATCTATCACTACCAAAGGCTGGGATATTTCTATATCATCCTTCTTTATATTTGCAATGTGATTTTGTAGCTTTGTGCCGTAAATTTTAATTCACTTGCACATTAAGAACTGCTTATAGACATGAAGGGTGCTAGTCAATTGAAATTTTTATTGAGATGACTGTAGATTCACATGCAGATGTAAGAAATAATACAGAGAGACACAAAGTACATGATAGTCAACTTTCTGATGAAGGTTTTACATCAAATATGTCAGACTTTGCACCAAGGGGACTTAATAAATTGAAAAATAATGCCAGGCATGAAATACAGTCTGCAGATACTAAGGTTCTATCACCTGGGTTCAAATCCCAGTACCTCCGTTTCTCAGCTTGATGGGCCCCAGTGAGTGACTTGGTGGCTCTGTTTCCATACTTCTGAAAAAAGGATGATCATAGACAGCTTGCTAATAGTATTGTTGCAGGATTCAATGAGTTAATACACATACAAAAATGGCACGGGGGCAGTGTCGGACCTCCTCGAACCCTGCAGGGGGAACGACAACCAAGATCAATAGCGCAAGGCTGACTCCCATGAGGTGGAGGCCAGACAAGCTTCCTCTCTCATCTTTACCAACTCTGACACCAACCGCCCCTCGCCCACCACTCTCTACTTCTCTACTGGGTTCAATAATTCATTGCAATGCCCACACAGAACTCACAGACCATACTCACAATTATGGGGTTTATCTGGGAAGTAACAGCTACAATTCAGGCTCAGGAACATTCAGGGATATAGTTCTTCCATCAGCTGTGCTCACAGGCCTGCCTCTCCCTGGCCCTAGGCCTCTCCCCAAAGGCTCTCAGCTTTCTCTCTCCATGGGCCAGGAAGTCCACTGCACCATTTCCTGCCACTGCTTCTCACTGTCTTCTGGGTTATAGCTTGCGCCCCCCACCTCCCCGCCCCTTTCCTGGCTGTTCTTCCTTGATGGTGGTAGAATCCTCCTCTCTGCTCTGGAATTGGCTCTGTTTTAAGGCAAAACTGACCAATCCCCTCGGTGGGCCACAATTACCCTATCACATAGTCCCACCCAATTGCCTGGGTAAGAGTTACAAGACCATGGCTAGAAAGGCCACACTAATCAATTACACTGCAATACACAAAGAGCTCAGAACATACAATCAGCTGATCTTTTATATTCTTGGCCTGTACCTATTTATTTATTTTTTACTATGTCCTAACTCAGGAAACAAACGCAAATATCTTTCTTATCTATTCCTTGCCATTTGGAGTAGGATGGGGTGGGATTGGTTTGTTCTAGGAAATGAGGGTACAGCTTTTTTTTTAATCTAAACATGTTCTTAATGGTTTTATTCATTTATTATTATCAAATACATGTGGAAAAATCTTTCAACTTTTTTAAAGCAGATTTCTCTGCTTGTGAGAGATATTCAGAGACACCAGCAGTTCCTTGCAAACGTGTGAATTTTATTCCTTTCTTTATTTTGTGAAGTCTTGAAATGAAAGTACATGATAAAAAAAATCATATTTTCCTCATGAAATAGAAGCTGTTTCCTAATTTCATCTCTTGTGAAGTGCCTGTGTTCTAAACCAACAGGGATAAGAATTGCTTCTGGATGCTGGAGGCAAAATGGAAAATGTATGATCTGATTCTATTGTTAAATGTGGAAGTCCTTAGAAAATTTTCTCATTTTGTCCTCTTTGGGAAATATGTCTCTAAGGAACATAAGGAATGAGTATACCTGTTTTACAGACTGGTAAATAATTAGGGTAGACAGAGATTCAGCAAAATAAAGGTGAAAACAATTGAAGATATCTTAGGTGTTACTGGATTCAGCTCCCAACTCTCATCAACCCTCATTCCCTAACCGCAGACTACACACACCACGACCACGATCACCACCAGAGGAGGAAAACAAGGTCCATAAAAAGCAATCATGTGCTGATTTGCACAAAGCCACCCAAGCAGTGAGTGGCAGGTAAAGAAGTTTCTTCGGGACCCTCAGAATACTTTTAGTCTACCTACCTGGCTGCAGTTACCAGGGCAATTGCTTTCATGCCTTCTGGCTGAGCCAGCTCCAAGCTAGGCTGCTTGAGCGAGAACTGCAGGGATCATTCTGAGGACACACCTGTTTGTCTCTCCTCAATGAGGAAATGTAAGTCAATCCATTCCTCTCAAGTTTTCAGACCTTTGTCCATCTGGCCAACCGGGATCATCATGTAAGTCTCTAGCACTGCTACATGGGGGGGGGAACAGTAGTAGCATTACTGTATAACAGGTCTCTTTACTGAAATGACTTCCTTCAGGAGGCCTTCCCTGACTTCCCAGGTCAGCCGGTCTTATTCATCCATAGCAGACATACACCTCAGTGCATTTGAAATTACTTGTGCTCCTTTTCCTTGCTAGATTATAAATTCCATGGGGCAAGTTCTGTATTTTCCAGTTCATTGCCATATATCTTGAACCTAGAACAGAGCCTGGTATATAGTAGGTGCTTAATAAACACTTCTTGAATACATAACTGGCAATAAGATAAACAGTTTATGGTACTGGGAACTTACAAAGCTCTTTTACATATCTTGACTATTTAATTTTATTCTCACACTATTCATATAAAGGAACATTATTACTATAATTTTTATTACCAATGAAGGAAACTGAGATTTGAAGAGGTGAAGCTGCTTAGTAGTAAGGCTGAGGCTTGGATTCCAGTCTGTGACTGGCTAGTCCACCTCTCTTGCTACACTATTACATGGCTTTCCTCCTTGATCTTTCATTGTTGTTAGCTGCCATGGAGTCAGCCCCTGGCTCATGGATATCCCATGTACAACAGAATGAAATGCTGCCCGGTCCTGTACCATCCCCATGATGGATTGCAGATTGGACCACTGTGATCCCATAGGGTTTTCACTGGCTGATTTTTGGAAGTAGATTGCCAGGCCTTTCTTCCTAGTTGGTCTTAGTCTGGAAGCTCTGCTGAAACTAGTTCAGCATCATAGGAACACACAAGCCTCCACTGACAGATGAGTGGTGGCTGCGCATCAGGTACATTGGTAAGGAATAACCCAGGTTTCCCGAACAGAAGGCAAGAATTCTGCCGCTGACCCACTATGGGCCTCACCCTTGATCTTTACATTCTCTCTATATTCTCCTAACTCCAGAAATAAACTTAGACTCATCAGCACCTTCCATCCCCCATATCTGCTGTAGGATCCCCATTAATAACTGTAAAAACCATTTGCTATTGTTCCGAGGAGCTGGGAAATCAATGTGTTCATTAGCAAGCTCCCCCTCCCAGCAATCACGAGGAAGACAAGGTGCTGGGGCCTGTTCTCTGTATTTCTCTTCAACCATCTGTGACTAAAAATGTTCTTTGAAATTCACTCTTCCTTGACTCCCACAATTATAATTTATCTCAATTTTATCTCCCTTCCCCACACTAATAATCATCCCCCTCAAATGAAATCCCCACAACCTCATCCCACCCTGACAGTCTGCTCATCTTTCCCAAGCCCTGCCCCATCAGCAGGCGAGAGGGCTAGATACAGCAGGCGGCTTTAGGTCTCAATTTTTGTTTAAAAGGAAAGCAGGCTTTCATCCCCAGTGCTTCTCCGTCTGTCAGGCACTGTATTCATGGCTGGTTAGTTCAGACACTCCAAAGAATAGGGTTATGATGAGAGTAAGCTTCAGACAGAGGCTAGATCTGAGCCTGTAGTGCCCCAGCTACCCCTGGGCCTCTGCTCAGAACCAACCCCGTTCCCTGGGGTGCAAGCTGATGGGCCAGGGGCTAGACTAAGATGAATCCCAAATGATGTGAGTTTTGGGATCCCACTGTATATTCTGAACCTGGTCTGTAGAGGCCCAGTCCCCCAGGGATAGTAAAAAAATTTTTTATTTTGAAAAATTTTAAGCCTATTAATAAGTTGCAATTCTAGTTCAATGATTACCTGAATACCCTCTACCTAGACTAATCAACTGTTAACATTTTGCCACAAATGTCTTTTACCTTTTTCTATATATACTTTTTTTTTTTTCTGAAATCATTTGAGAGTAACTTGGCAACATCATTACCATTTATGCCTAAATTCTTTAGCATGCATCTTCTAAGAACAGGGGCATTTTTCTGCATAACCACAATACCAAGATCTCACTCAGTACTTTAGAGAACTATTCTCTAATATACAGTCCTTATTCAGATGGCCCAATAATGTCCTTTCAGCATTTCTTTCCCAGCTAGGATCCAATCAAGGATCATGTATTGCATTTAATTGTCATTTCTTGTTAGAATTTAATCTGAAACTGGTCCCCAAACTCTTTCCCCCCATGACATTGATTTTTTTTTTTTTTTTAATAAGCCAGTTGTTTTGCGGAGTGGTCTTCAAGTTGAGAATCTGAGGCACATGATTCCAATTAGTTCCATCATTGGTGATGTTAAATTTGATCATTGGGCTAACATGGTATCTACCAGATTTCTTCATTGTAAAGACACCTTTCTCCCTTTTAATTAGTGATCTGTGCTATGCTATTTGAGACTGTACAAATATTCTTTTTCCCAAACAATTTTTAATACAATGGCCTAAGCATCCATTGATAATACTCAACTAAATCAATTATTATTATAACAGTGGTTGTAAAATATTATTTTCTAATTCTATCCTTCTTCATGCATTAGTTGGTTTCTGCCATAAAAAGAGCTTTCTCTCTCCTCCTCCAATTGTTAGTATCATTCTAGACTCATAACTTACTGTATTATATTATTTAATGTGTTATAATCCAGTGCTGTTATTATTATTCTTCCTGTTGCTCCAACTGAGCATCTTGAAGGAGAAGAGGTTAAGACTTCTGAGTTCCCTTCCGCTCTCTTTCTCCCCAAGCTCACCCATGTGGGGCTTCACTTCTTGACCGCTCCTTTTCACTGTGCTGATGTTCACTCCTGACAGTTACTTGGGAAGCCATAGGGAGGAATCAGGAACAGGACCTGGATCATCATTGTCCGTTTCCATGTGAGTCTCCACACTAGATTGTGAGTGCTCAGAAAGATGGAGTTACATTTCCCACATGACTGTATCCTCAGCACCTGGCATGGTGCCTCGCATGTACTGAGTGGTCACTGGTTGCTGTGGGGTGCAGCTCAGGAAAGACGGCTTCAATCAAGAACAAGGTGGCAGCTCAAAATCTTAGAAAGTTTTTATCAGAGGGCAGGGAAGGAAAACTATTTAGAATGTGCCAGGGCCCTCCCTGAAAAACTTACAAAAGAACAGCCATATTAACTTGAACTTTTACATGGGTGCAAATAAACTTATTTTATGTTTTTAAACCACTATTATATTTGTGTCTGTCACAGGTAGCTGAACTTATATCCTAGTTAAATACATCACCGTGTGTACTTTATGTTCTAGTAATGCTGACTATTTCTGGTTCCCTGAACATATTATCCCAATGCTTTGCAAAAGAATTACCTGGGAATCTTCTTAAAATGCAAATGCTGATTCAGTGAGTCTGGGCTAGAACCTGAGATTTCCCATGTCTAACAAGCTCCCAGGTGAAGCCAAGGCTGCTGGTCCCAGGACCACACCTCACTATGTATGCAGCTTCGTGCCTCTGTGCATTCGTAAATGCTGTTTCCCTCTGCCTCAAATTCCTGCCTTTCCTTGCATATGTGGAAAATTCCTATTTATTCTCCAATATCTTGATCAAAGACCACCTCCTCTGTTCATTCACCAGATGTTTTCTGAGCACCTACTATGGACCATTACTGGTCTAGGTCCTGGGATCCATGGCTGTATGAGTGAGGTCTGTGATATCAGAAATCATACATTCTAGTAGAGAGAGATAGGCCATAAAATAAATAAACAAATGAAACAACTAGATAACTGAAAAGTATGGTGAGCACCATCAAAAATAAAGAGGGAGAGTGGTCAGATCAAGGGCATTCCTTTAGGCACATAGTCAGGGGTGGGGAGGCGCTTTCAGAGGGGGCAATAATGGAGCTGAATCTGAAAGAAGAGAGGAAACCAGCCTTGGCAACAGCTGGAGGGGGAAGCGCATTCCCATCAGAGGGAAGAACCAGTGCAAAGCCCCAGAGGAAAGAAAGGGCTTGGAATATGAAAGGACCCAAAATAAAGCCAGTGTAGCTTAAGGATTTTCTATGATGCTGAACAGGTTTAAGCAGAGCTTCCAGACTAAGAGGCTAGAAAGAAAGGCCTGATGATCTACTTCTGAAAATCAGCCAGTGAAAACCCTCTGGATCACAAAGGTCAGATCTACAACTGATCATGTGGATGGTGCAGGACTGGGCAAAGTTTCCTTCTGTTGTGCATGGGTTGCCATGAGTCAAGGGCCGACTCGGCAGCAGCTAACAACAACGGCTTGAGGAGAGTGAATGATGGGAAGAGAGCTGTTGAGTAGAGATGGAAGAAGGAGTCAAGGGCTAGATAATGTAGGACATTTGCACCATGGTAATGTGTTAGAATTTCATTATATGCAAAATGGGAAGCCACTGGAGAGTTTTAAGCACAGGAATGACAGGATTTGATTTATGTCTTTAAATGATCACTCTGGCTGCTTTGTGAAGAATGTGTGATAATAATAGGTAATGATAATTACTAACAGTTATTGATTGTGCTTATTACGTGCCATGCATTGCTCTGAGTGCTACGTATATTAACTCATTTTGTGCTCATGATATCCCTATGAAGATGGTATCATTATTATTCCCATTTTATAGATGAGGCAAATGAGACAAAAGAAACCTTAAGAAACTAGATCGAATCATATAACTAGTATGTGTTGCAGCCAAGATTTGAACTTAGGCATTCTGGCTCCAGAGTCCTTGCACTAAACCACTCTACTCTACTATGAGAGAAAGCATGGAAGCAGGGAAGCTCGTTGGGAAGGAATTGTAGTAGTCTAGGCAAGGGATATGCTCCTTAGAAGCAAGGATGGAGAGACTACGTCTCACTTACTGTGGACATGTTATCAGGAGGGATCAGTCCCTGGAGAAGGACATCATGCTTGATAAAGTAGAGGGTCAGAGAAAAAGAGGAAGACCCTCAGTGAGATGAATTGACACAGTAGCTGCAACAGTGGGCTCAAGCAAAACAACGATTGTGTGGATGGCTCAGGACTGGACAGTGTTTTGTTCTGTTGTACACAGGGTCACTATGAATTGGAACCAACTGAATGGCACGTAACAACAACAGGCAAGGGATACTGCTGGCTTGATAGATTTGAGAACTATTTGAGCATTGCATATGGGAGTGGAGGTTGGACGATAAGGAGGCATCAATAATGGCTTCTAAGTGTTGGACTTCAAGCAAATTGGTGCTATCCTAAATGCTGAGATGGGAAAATCAGGGAGACAAGTCTGGTAGGAAATCAAGAGTTATGCATTAAAAATGTAAATTTTCAGATGTCTATTTGATGTACAAGTGGAAACATCAAGTAGGTGTGAGACTGGAGTTTAGGGAAGAAATTTAGGTCAGAGATGCAAATTCCTAAGTCACCAGCATGTTTAGGGTATTCACCAAATCGGGAGTGAGTGTAGGTGGAGAAGAAAGGAAGGTTAAGTATAAAACCTAGGGTGCATTAAGTTATAGAGATTGGGAAGAAGAGAAGAAGTCAGTAACGGAGACTGAAAGACAGTGGCCAGAGAAGTGGAAGGAGAGCCGGGAGGGTGTGGTATCAGAGAGGAAAGACAAAAAAGTACATATACAGGAGTGAGATGAATGTTCCAGTGCGAGGAAGGCAGAGAAGAATCCATTAGATCTGGTCATACGGATGTGATCAAATCTGCTATCCTGAAAATATGTGGCATTCCCTTCTTCCTTAGTAAAAGTATCCCAATTTGGGGGCACATTACTGTTTGGAATAAAGATCTTATTTCCTGGTCTCTCTTGCAGCTAAGTATTTCTATGAAAACAGGTTCTGTAAGCAGAAGTGTTAAGAGAGTCTTCTGGAAAAGATCCTTAGAGGAGCTGACTCAACAAGTAAAAGCCCCTTCTACCCTTCCTAATGCCTGGAACTAGAACGTGGTTTGGATGGTTGGAGCCCCAGCAGCTACTGTGTATGTACACGAGTTTTCTTGGTATTGTAGAATGTCCAATAATAGTAAACAAACACCTACTTGTATAGTGTCAGGCCCTGTTCTAAGTACCTCACATATTTTGAATTTGTTAAGGTTCTTCTTCTTCTCTAGATTGAGAGCCCTAAATAGGATGACTGTGTAAGTCCCTTCCAGCTCTAAACTTCTGCAGTTCTCTTGGGCTCAGTAAATATTTGCTGAGTGAATAAACGAACAGATGTGTATGCACATATGTAATATACATTTTCTTAGGAAACATGAATACAAAAATAAGTATATGATATAGAAATGTATATTTGCTAAGCAAATGGATACTGTAGGTAAAGAAAGTACCTACATCTTTGGGAAACTGAAGGTAAACACACACACACACACACACACATCACTATGAGATAAAAATTATTATCCTTAGTTTACAAGAGGAAAATAAGGCACAGAGAGGTTAAGTAATTTGCCCATGGTCCCACAGCTAGAACATGGCAGAACCAGTACACAAACCAAGGCGGTATGGCTTAGCTCCTAATAATTCTGCCATACTCTCTAAGATGGTAGTTTGTGGTCATGAAGTACAATCAGACTGCCCAACCATGTGCTTTTTTCCAGCAATGTGCATCTGTTCTGGTATTGGGGCAGGGGGCCAGACAGCTGCACTCCCAGAACTGTGGTCTGGGCAGCCCCATAAGATGGAAGGGAAAGAGGAAATTGTTGAGGCATGTTACTAGAAAGTGAGTATTTGATGGACCATGAAATCTAAGTGAAGACTGGGGAAGAAGGGACCTGGGAGGAGGGTGGGCCTTGTCAAGATCCCAGGTTCTTCTTCTCTAGATTGAAAACCCTGAATAGGATGACTGTGTAAGTCCCTTCCATCTCTAAACTTCTGCAGTTCTCTTGGGCTCAATAAATATTTGCTAATGAATAAATCAATAGATGTATACGCACATATGCAATAACATTTTCTTAGTAAACATGCCTATAAAAATAAGTATATGATATACAAATGTATATTTGCTAAGCGAATGGATATTGTAGGTAAAGAAAGTACCTAGATCTTTGGGAAACTGAAGGTAAACACACACACACACACACACACACACACACACACACATCACAAACATTATTTTATAATCACATCCCATGCAAATAAAGCAAAAGCACAACTGGTCCAAATCATAATTCAGTGTCCAGATTATTGAGGCTTTGCTGTGTGTCTTAGAATGCTTTATCAGTACACAGGCAGGGTCCTCAGTACTCTCAGGACTGCCACCCCAAACCAAACCCATTGGTGTTGAGTAGTGTCCCTACAGGACAGAGTAGAACTGCCCCATAGGGTTTCCAAAGCTGTAATCTTTACAGAAGCAATTGCCACATCTTTTTCCCGTAGAGCAGCTGGTGGGTTTGAATTGCTGAGCTTTCGGTTGGCTGCTGAGCACTTTAACCACCGTGCCACTAGGGCTCCTTCAGGACTGCTACACTAAGCACTAACGCATTGAGACCATATGTGGGAGGCTGCACATAGCACAGATACCCGGTGGCCACAATTCTTCCACATCTTCCTCACACATCCATGCCAAAAAAGGTGGAAGAGGGGTGGTGAAAAGAGAATTTACCATGGGGTAGTTAGAAACCATCAGGCCTGCTGACCTGACTGAAAAGACACTTCAGGATCTGTATGAAATTACACTGAAATTTACTATCACATAGGCACTCATGTGCCAGGTGTGTTACGTATTTTAACCTAATTCATAGTATTTAATAATTGCTCCTACCATCTGTCAGTCTGTCATACTGTGGTAGCTTGCATGTTGCTGTAATGCTGGAAACTATGTCACTGGTATTTCACATACAAGTAAGGTCATCTATGGTGGACAGGTTTCAGCAGAGTTTCTAGACTAAGACAGACTAGGAAGAAAGGTCTGGCCATCTACTTCCAAAAATCGGTCAATGAAAACCTTATGGATCACAACAGAACACTGTCTGATATAATGATGGAAGATGAGCCCCCTAGGTCAGAAGGTACTCAAAATACATAGTGGCAGTAAGAATGGACTTGAGCATACCAATGACGGCAAAGATGGTATGAGACCGGGCAAACTTTTGTTCTGTTATACAAGGTCAGGAGGAGTCAGAGTCGACTCTGTGGCAACTAACAAGAATAATATTTGCTCACACTTACATATAGTGATTCTATATCAAGCATTGTACCGAGCATTGTATGCACATTATCTCATTTAAATCTCTCAAGGACCCTAAGAAACAGATGCTCTTTCTAGCCCCATTGTACTAATGAAAAGGTTAAGGCTCAGAGAGGTTAATTCCCTGCCCCAGGTTATAGCTCCTAGTGGCAGTGCCAGTAGCAGGAGTTCAGTCCGTGTGAAATCCCAGCCCTCTATTCCTCCCACCATCTGTTGGCATGTGGCTCACAGATACAAGAGTATTGTTTTCTCCTTCCTTTTACAGAGTTGTCTTCAGAATTTTCTTAGGACTTCTCTCCCGGTTAAGAGCTTGGCTGCTAACCAAAAGGTCAGCAGTTTGAATCCACCAGCCATTCCTTGGAAACCCAGTGGGGCAGTTCTACTCTGTTCTATAGGGTCACTGAGTCGGAATTGACTTGACAGCAATGTTTTTTGTTTGTTTGTTGTTTCTCTCCTGGAAGACCAGGGTATGAATTCTCAGACCCTGGTCTTTGAGCCCCCTGCTCTGAGGACTCTCTCAAACACCTCCGTCCCCTTGCCTTTGGCTATGAGGCCTGAGTAGGGTACTCATCCTTATGCCCATATATTAGCTAAACCCATCAACCTGGCATGACTCCACTGACATCCTTTTCAACAAGCAGCCCAACAGCTGATTTACCAATATAGATTTATTGCTTAATGCTAGCAAGCAGGGAGCCAGGGAGGGAGGGAGAGCACTAGCACCCCCTCCTTCCGCATCCTGATGGGCAGCCAGCTATCCTCTCCTCCAGCAATTACTGACACTAATTAGCAGCTTACTGTAGATCTGAGTAAAGAGACTGATACAAGCATAATTCAAGCCTCCCATATTCTGAGCGCAGTCAGTCCTTGGGAAAGGCCCTTGTCAAGGGCCTGTCTGGGAAGAACTTAGAAGCTCAGAAGCCAAGTAGACTGGAGGAGGTGGAGGGAGGATCTATAAAGTGGCCTCGTAACCAGGGCCCATTCTGTTTCCCACTCCCAGCTCTAGGCTGGCGGTTGCTTCCCTCAGCTGAGCACCAGGCTTGCATCGAGAGCAGCTCTCACTGCGGGCACTCAGCTGGCTGCAAATCATGGAGGCATATGGCTCAGATTCATGAAGCCAAGTCATTAGCCCTCTGACCCAATTATACGGATTAGCACAAAGAACAAAGCAATTGGGATTCAGCCATTGCATTGTGCTTCACTTTAGGGTAGTGTTTTGGGAATCAGAATTATTTTCTATTTTTTCAAACATGCTTAATTTACATGATATGGAGGGGAGGCGTTTCCAAATTTAGAAGACACAGTTGGTGAGGGAGAGAGAGGTTTCTGGAGGGTAGAGGGCAGATGTTTCTTAAAGGGAGGCAGCTGGAATAGGAGCAAACTAGTGAAGCTAGTAGTCAAGGGTCCTGGTTCTAGTCTTGGGTTCTGGTTCCAATATGTTAATATGCTGCATGATCTTAGGCAAGTCACATTTCCACTCTGAGACTCAGTGACTGTCTTATAAAATGAAGAGTTACCTTAATGATCTGTAAGGTCTCTTCTAACACACCCATTCTCAGCTGATCATGCCCAAGGTCACATCATGATGGAAAACACAGTGAAATAAGCTTATAAAATAATAGTAATTTCTAAATCAAGGCATATTTTTGTGGCAAATTTTCTGTGCCAGAGAATCATGAACGTGTTTTCTTTGCTTTATTTTTAATGTGAAGTTGAACTAAGTCAAAAATCTGATACCCCTGAATCTAAAAAGTGAACAAAATCAACTCTATGACTTTGTATCCTTTGGTTAGAGAGACAATTTAAAAAAGAAATAAGGATACCATTATTGCCCACTGAAGCTATCTACTTGGTACTAAATGTTGCTGAATCTGTGTCATCTAGTAAAAAATACTGCAAAGGAAAAAAAAATACTGCAGGTTTAGAATCTTAATTATGTAGATTTTACATTCAATGAACTCTTGCCAAAATAAATTGTGTATATTATCTACAAAGCAAATGTTAATTAAAACTGTATCTTGATAGCATGCTTGGTTCACAAAACATTCTGAGCGTATGAGATTATATGGCACACATTAGCTACAATCAACTCAGACTGAAGGTTTGGGTCATTTCAGTGATTCATGGGAAGCCAGACAGCGTTGGCTGGTACTGGCGTCTGACAGTGCCTCACGTATTTCTATAGAAGATGCAGCTTGATCCTAACTTATTTTTCCAGATGAGCAAAGTGTCTCTGTCTGCTCCAGAGTCTCATAAATAGGACAGCTAGCTGACTTGAGTTCCCATTAATTAGCTGCTTAACACAAAGCTACTCAGTGATCACTGCATCCAGGGGGACAATAATAAAATCTCCAGTAAGGAAATGAGATTGGGGTACAGACACAGAGAATTAGAGGCACCATATCCATCACTTGTCTCTTTCCCTCTGCTTCCCTGTGCTTGGATGTCCCCAACATCAGACCATCATCCATTCACCCTGATAGGTGTGTAATTGCATTCTTGAGCCACAGAACCTAGTCTTTTTTGAACATCTTCACTGCTGAGCACTGTATACAAAGAACAAGATCCAAATGATGCAGAATTGATTTTTCCACCCTCTCCAAGAGGCACTGCTCCAAAGCTAGTTTAATTATAGGTGTTTAGACATACAGAGATGAATACCTTGGGAACAACCATTACACAGCACTGCTCTGGCAAGCATGTACTTTCTTTTTGATTTTTTTTTTTTTTCACTTTCATTTTAACTGTCAACTGTGTGTTGCATGTAAGTGATCTGTAATCAACGGAACACTAAAATGCCAAGTGTGAGGAAAAGGTCAGGGAAGGGTTTTCAGACAGGAGCCTGGAGCCACATTGTGGCCTTGAATGGCAAGGCTGCCATTTCTATTGGACTTCCCGGGTTAGTTAGCTTCTGGGATACAACCAATATACCTTAATAGAAGCTCAAGTATATTTACCAAGCCATTTTCCACCCGCCTGTAAGCAACGTTGAAGAATGGCCTTTAAATGTTGGCCTATATTATACCAAGAACCCTTTGCTGTCAAGTGGATTCTGACGCATGTGTTACAGAGTAGAACTGAGCTCCATAGAGTTTTCTTGGCTGTAATCTTTATGGAAGCAGATCGCCAGACTTTTCTTCCACAACCCCACT
Organism: Trichechus manatus latirostris; assembly: GCF_000243295.1. Taxonomy (NCBI): domain Eukaryota; kingdom Metazoa; phylum Chordata; class Mammalia; order Sirenia; family Trichechidae; genus Trichechus; species Trichechus manatus. Next base: position 3,247,932 of record NW_004443939.1, read on the forward strand.
GGGTGGGTTTGAATAGCCAACCTTTTGGTTAGTAGTTGAGTGCAAACCATTTCTATACCAACCAGGGACCTGGCCTACATTATAGAAGTTTCTAAAGGAGTAGCAGCTATAGAGGCCAACAGACCTGGGTATGGATCTCATCGTTACCACTTAGGAGGTGTGTGACAGTGAGTCACCTTACCCGTTTGAGCTCCAGTCTCGGGGGCAAAAGGAGAGATAAGGCCTACTTCTGGGGCCAACAGAAGGCTAGAATGAGAGAAAAAATGTAGGCACTTAGCACAGTCCCCAGTTCTTAGCAATACATGAGAGTAACTACAATTCATTTATCAACCATCCATCTATCCACCCATCCATCCACCTATCTATCCATC
>NW_004443939.1:3248402-3282111 GCF_000243295.1 Trichechus manatus latirostris
TCCATCCATCCATCCACCTATCTATCCACCCATCCATCCACCTATCTATCCACCCATCCATCCACCTATCTATCCATCCATCCATCCACCTATCTCTCCATCCATCCATCCACCTATCTCTCCATCCATCCATCCACCTATCTATCCATCCATTCACCCATATGATCAGCATTTACAGAGTGTTGACGTGATAATTCAGAATCAGATTATGCAGAAAGACATTTAGAAAAGAAAGGATTTTATGAAGACTAGAGGAGCCATTGGATAGACAACCACTGGTCTGATACTTGAGTTATCCCCCACCCACCCCACCCAGCACAGTATGCAAAGTCAGGGGAAGACGGGGGACAGGTAAAAGGATGACTCCTCTCTCTGTGTGCTGGTCATATGTTTGTTTATTCTCAGACCCCATTTCTGCCCCTCTCTGCCTAGGACCCTAAAACTTCATTCACCATAGTTCTCTTGCCTGATGGTTTTTACTCCAGTTTGTCAATAGGGAGAGCTGGTGGGATACTGTTAAAAAAAAAAACCGTTGCTGTAGAATTGATTCAGACTCATTGCAACCCTATAGGACAGGAGGTCAAACTGGAACAAACCGGTCTGAAGCCCTGACAAAAAGTAAAGGTGAAGTCAGTCAGAGATTAGATTGGATGCAATTACCAACCTTAGGTAGTAGGGCTGAGTGAATGGAAGGAAAGCTCTTGCATTTCCAGAGACCAGTGGTTCCCTCCTGCTAAGCTGCAGGGACTGCCACGTACTGCCAAGGGGCTAGCGATGCCGACCAACTAGTGCTGGAATTAACAATAAGAGGCGCTCAGGCTATTGGAATTAGAAAGAAGGCACTGGGACCTCCAGAACACTAGGCTGCAGTGCTGGACTGCTGAGGGTTCCACTGACTGATGCTGAGGATGCTGAGGAAATACCACCTGATTGGGACTGGGATCCAAGGGGATGCTACTTGGCTGGCCCTGAGATTGTGGAGGAGCTGCTAAGCTCTGACCCTGGGAACAAGGAAGAGATTCTCCTGCTGAGAATTTGCATTTCCATCCCAGATATACTGAATCAGGATCTACATTTTAATAAGATCCCCAGATGATTCTTATGAATCCCCAGGTGATCTGTATGTGCACATAAGAATCACCCAGAGATCTTAAAATGTAGATTTTAATTCAGTATACCTAGGGTGGAAACGTAAATTCTCAGCAAAAGGTCGAATCAGAACAAACCAGTTCGAAGCTCTGCTTTTTGTACTTACTAATCTCTGCCTGATTTCACACTTCATTTTTGTTCTTCCAGCCCTTCAAACTATTTTACAACTAATTCCCTGTATTAAACCCCCTCTGTATGAAATATCAAACGCAGCTTCCCTTTTCCCAACTGGATCCTGACTGATATCATCTGCACATTTGAACACGGACATTAAACCTGGGGGGCAAAGGGAGATTAAAAAGGTCGTTTTAAAAGCTAATACCCTTTAATTCAATAATTCTACTTCTGCAAATCTAGTCTGAGGAAATAACCTAAAATATTAAAAGTGATGTTGGCTGAATTCTATTCTTCCTTGAAGCTTCATTTGAATGTTACCTCATCACAGAGGCTTTTCTGGCTGCCAAATCTAAATTATTTGCTCCTGCTATACTTCCCCCAAATGAGGCATTGGTGGTTCAGTGGTAGAATTCTCACCTTCCATGAGGGTGACCTGGGTTCCTTTCCCAGCCAATGAACCTCAAGCACAGCCATCACCCATCTGTCAGTGGAGGCTTGTGTGTTGTTATGATGCTAAAAAGGTTTCCGCAGAGCTTCTAGACTAAGACAGACTAGCAAGAAAGGCCTGGCAATCTACTTCTGAAAATCAGCAAATGAAACCGTCCAGAACACAATGGTCCTATCCGCAACTGATCATGGGGATAGTGCAGGACTGGGCAATGTTTTCTTCCATTATGCATGGGATCACCATGAGTTGGGGGCCGACATGACAGCAGCTAACAATGACATTTCCTCAAATCACTCTGAACTTTTCTTTTATGGCATTCATCACCATTTTTAATAATCTCATTTGGTGATTCTCTGTCTCTGCATTAGGCATAAGCTCAATACGAGCAGAGAGTGGGTCTGTGTTATCACTGGGCTTTCTAGCATCAGGGAAGGGTTTATCATATGCAGGTGTCCAAAAAATATCTGCTGAATAAATAAATGAATGACCAAAGATGCTCACTGTGGTATTATTTATACTAACGAAAAACTATAAACAACCTACGTATCCAATACGATAGAAATGGATAAGGACATGAAAAATCCACTCAATGGAACAGCATAAACATGATATTTAGCCTGAAGCAAATGTGTCTCAAAGCGTGGTCTATGAACCAGCTGCCTCAAAATCGTCTGGAATATTTGTTAAAATGCAGGTTCCCAGGCACCACCGAAGCATTTTCATAAGCCCTTCAGGTGATTTTAATGCACCTGAACTCCAGAGAATCCCTGGTATTCATGCAATTTAAAGAGATTTTTCAATAACTTGAATGTATTTTCCATGTTGCTTGGGCAAAACAAAAACAAAACCAGCCATGCAAATAAGCAAATAACCATAGAATTAAATCAAATAAATTGACAGATAAGTAGACAGACCTATATAGCGAGGTAGACAGACAAACAAAGAATGAATTCAACTCCTTTTTTTTTCTTAATCACAAAAAAAAGGACAGGAAGGAAATACACCATGTTTCTCTTTGGGGGATGGTAAAATTATAGCTTTGCCTTCCTCTTTCTGATTTTCCATATTTTCTAAATTTCTGATAATAAGCGTATATTTTACAATGGGAATTTCTTTTAAATAAAAAAAGATAGAAAGAAAGAAAAGTAAAAAAGAGAGAGAAGTGGTTAGCAGAACTCCCAGGCCAGCTGCAGACCCAGCATCAGGATCTCCAATCTCTCCTCTCCTAGTTTCTGGGGCCGCTTGTCCATCGCTATTTGTCACCCATCTGGCATATGATGTGATCATTTCCTTAAATCGTACCCCAGCTGCACTAAAACCAGAGCATGGCTGCTGGTAAGCCGTTGAAATTTCATACTTAAGACATCAAAGCTGGCAGCCTTGCTTTCCATTCCACCCCCCTGCCCCGCCCCACCCAGCTCGTCTTCTTAGGAGAAAAAGTTCTCAAAAGCACTTGATCCCTTGAAGTTATTGGACATCACATTTAGCCAAAGCTCTGATCAGGAGAGAGAGGCAAAGGGGGAGAGAGCCCACACACGGTATCTTCAGGGCTTGGACATGTGTGTGATGTGGCGGGGAAAAAGGAACTGAGGAGCCGATGAGTTTGGAGCCCCAAGAGTACAATTCCCAACAGACGGTACAATTATTGTCATGGGAGAAAGAGGGAAGATTGCAAGCATGGCAGCAGTTAATCTTGGGAGGGCCTCTCCTGACAGCTGAGGCTGGAGCCTAGCATTACCTAGAAACAGCATAGTGGCTCACTGTCAGGCCGTCTCCAAAGAAACTTCTAGGTGAGCCCTTTGACATCCTTAAAATTGAGCCCAGCTCGTCAGGAACGAAGCTTCCACCCTGTTGCCAATTCTAGGGCTGGCAACTCAGTGCAAGACCCCAGGCCTTCTTCCTCAGTGCTCCATAAAGACAGTCGCTCTCCCAGGCAGGTGAAGGAAAATGATTCCTATTTCCTGTAAAGTAAAAGGCAAAAGTACTCCCTGACTGCAGAGTCTTGGCTGTGACAGCCCAACCACCACCTCAGAGCAGGCACTTCAACAGGCACTAAGTGGGTGTGTAGTCAGCAGCCGCCAGCCCCTCCTCTCGCCCAGACAATGAAATTACCATAAAGAACCTGGCAACAGCCCCTTCACTGGTCCCTTGACCCCAGTTTCTCTGCTACTTTAATCCATTCTAACATAGGTAAACCTTCCCAGAGCTCAATTTCATCAGCTTCAAATACCAAGAGCTACAGAATCAGGGAAGGGTTTTACAGGCTGACATTCAAGTCTCTTAACATTCTAGCTCCTACCAATATTTGTAAATGTATAATAATAGCAGCCAACGTGTGTTAAGTATTTACTTCGTATTAGGCCATACTTTAAGTGCTTTATAAAGATTAGTTCATTTAGTTCTCAAAACAACCTTATGAGAAAACAATAATGACTCCCATTGTACAGATGAGGAAACTGAGGCATAGACAGGTTACTTCACCTTAACTTGCCTGAGGTTATAGAGCTAATAAATGGGAGAACAGAATGTGAAGCCAGGCAGCGTGACTCCATAGCCCACGTGTAAACATGTGTAACCACTATGCTCTACTGCTACCCAGTTGTCTCTAGAACGAACGTTCCCTGCTAGCCACATTAGTCTAAACACGTATCTCTAAATGTGTCTGTCTTGCTTTCCCATGTCCCCCATCTCCCCACCAAGTAAGCACGTGTCAGTCCCTGGACCCAATGCCCGGCTAGGCCAGGGCATTCACCAGGGTCCCAGTCCCTTCTCTGCAGTATTGGGCAGTCTTGGATGGAGGTGTCACCAGTGGAGTCCAGCTCACTGCACTTTAAGGATGTGGGCTAGGGCTCTACTGACTCTTGACAGAGGAGAGGTCATTCAGGCACCCTATCTGTAAAACGTGGAGAACAATCCTGTCCGACAGAATTGTAATGGGGGTTCATTAAATGAGAGAGAGAGGAAACAGGCTTTGAAAATATCTACAATTGCACCTTCCTTTAAATTCCACAGCATATATTTTACTAATATATCCTTTTACCTTTACAATAACCATTAGCATCCTTGTTCCCCCCTTGTCTCCCTGTTATCAGCTGCATATTAAAGAGGCATCTACCTTGATAAGTGAGTTTTCTAGATATATTTAAAGAGGGGGCTGTGGGTGCTCTGAAATCAGCTACCCATGTAGTTCCAGGAACTCATCTGCTGTTGTCCTTAAAGTCTTTAGGGTAAAATTGTAAGCCAGGTGCTAGTTGCAATGAGCCATATCTGTAATGAGCCCACCCTCTGCCTTTCCTGCTTCTTCTCCCTCATTCAGCACCCTCCATGCTCACACAGATTGTTTTACTTTTGAGACACTGAGGAGACAGTCTTCTCCCTTCTTCTTGTCCTGTAAGAATAGGATATGACTTTTTGAAAAACTGGATTTAAGACTTCATGCTAATCACACAGGAGGGGGTGTGGCATATTTCACGAGCTCAGACTTTTGCATAAGACAGACCTCGATTTGAATCCTGGGTCCTTCCATTCACTGTGTGAACCTGGACATGTTACTATGACCCCTTCGTTTTCAATTTCCTCCACTGGCAAACAGTGATGGACTGCCTCCTGCTGGAGGGAAGATTAAAAGAGAAGACATTCATACCATGACCGACACAAGCTCTCAAAAACTGGCAGTTCCTTTCCTACTCCAGCACTGTGTCTTAAAAAACCAAACTTGTTGTTGTCGAGTTGATTCCGACGCATGGCAACTTTGCGCGTTACGGAATAGAACTGTTCCATAGGAGTTTCTTGGCTATAATCTTTACAGAAGTAGATCACCAGGCCTTTCTTCCATGGTGTTGCTGGATGAGTTCAAATTGCCAACCTTTAGGTTAGTAGTACAGCACAAACTGTTTGCACCCCCCAGGGACCTGCACTGTGGCATAGGCCCTGTGTGAAGTGCTGGGGATGTAGAAATGAAGAGAGTACTATCCCTGCCCTCAAGAAGCTCCATAGAATACTGGAGTTTACAGAAATGTAAATAGGTGCATACAGTATTACGGGACAGGTAAACACAGGTTCTGGTGAAGCATGTGAAAGGGCCACCAAACATAGCATCGGGGTACAGAGCAGTCAGAGATGTCCTCCCAGAGACCAAAGGCAGGAAATCTTGAGCTAAGCCTTGAAAGATGAAAGGACAGACTCTACAACCTGGGTTCCAGTGCCAGCTCTGCCCCCTTGCAAGGTGACCGTGACAGAGACTCTTTACCTCTCAGAGCTTTGGTCCCCATCCAAAAAAGAGGTAAAAATGGTGTTTAACTGGCAAGACGGTTGTGAAGTTTATAGAAGAGGATGAACAAAAGTGTTCGGATGGCTAAACTTAGGGTGAGTTTAGGGACTATGCTAGATATCAGATTAGAGGTAGCCTTATTAACAATAAAAAAAAAAAACTATGAATCTCTACATGGAGTGTTAGCGAGTTAGAAGAAGTCACTGAGTATACGTACAAGCACACGTATGTGTACTTGGATTTGTACTTAAAACAAATTCATTTAAGGGAACCCATTCTTAATAAAGGCCTAGGGAGAGGCCAGGTGGACTGATGCTTCTACATCATCATAGCCATCCTCTTCCCTAGCCTAACTCAAATTTATAGAGTTTATTTCTCCTAACTTGCTATAAATGTTTCAGGTGTACCATCCGATTTACCTTTACGACATACCAATGTAGTAAGAGGCAGGCAGCGTTAACTTTCATTTTATCGATATGGCTATTAAGGCAGAGAGGTAAGCTGGCTTAAGAACATGGAATTATAGGACAGAAAGAAACCTTTAAGGTCGTTTAGTTTGACCCCTACTCTAGGGCTATGGAGCCCCGGTGGTGCAGTGGTTAAGAGCTCAGCTGCTAACCAAAAGGTCAGCAGTTTAAATTCACCAGCCACTCCTTGGAAACCCTATGGGGCAGTTCTACTCTATCCTATAGGGTCGCTGTAAGTTAGAATCAACTCGACGGCAATGGGTTTGGGTTTGGGTTTGATTTGGTTCTAGGGCTATAATGCCCTCAACAGTACTCTTGTCAAGGCCTTTTCCAGCTAATGTTTGAATACCTCCAGAGATAAGGAGCTCACTCTGTAAGAGAATGAAATCTAAATTTGGGCTTGGAAAAGCCCTTTTCTAACAAGGCTAAATAGGAGCTGGTCTGGGCTTTGGAGTCTAAAAGATTTGGGTTCAAATTTCAGACCCACCTTTTACTAGCTGGACAAATTATTAACCTCTCCAAATCTCCACACCCTCATGTATAAGATTAGGTATAAAATACTGACTTCCTAGAGTTGCTTTGGTGACTAGATAAAGTAATAGATATCAATGCATTTTGACAAATATAAAGCACTACCCATGTGTAAATTATTGTTAGTATCATTATCATCATAAAGGCTTTTACTCTGATGGTTACCATCATAAATTGTTGCTGGGACTCTAAATTGGCACAACCCTTTTGATGGACACATCGGCCCTACTTATCAACATTTAAACATACACATTCCTTTGGAGCTAGGAATTTTTCTGACAGATTTACTAATATGCGTGTATAATGCATATGTTCAAAGATACTAGTCATCACCACATCACCAGTAACTTAAAAATACTGGGAACAACCTTAATGTCCTTCACTAGGGAATTAATTAAATAAATTTTAATATGGAAATACAATGGAGTACACTATTGTATTGTTAGGAAAATGAAGTATTTCTATATGTACTGGTAGGGACTAATCTCTAGGATTATTTAGTGGAAAAAGTAAGCTGCAGCACAGTTTATATAGTCTGGACCACTGTATTAAAAAAGAAAGGTGACTATAATATATGCACACATATACACATGAGTATTCTTTGTCTGGAAAAATACATAAGAAATTGGTAACAGTAGTTGCCTCTTGGAAAGTAAATCAGGGGACTGATCTTTACTGTATGCATTTTTCTACTGTTTTAATTGTTTTTACCATGAAATATGCACTCCTTTATGGCAACACAAATAAAAGCCCCATAAACATACTGACTCCCTATCTATACTCTAAGTTCCAAGAGGGAAGAATCATACCATTCTCCTTATCTCAGTAAACAATTACCCCATTCCACAGGCCAATCCTCAGAATCATGTTCATCTACTCTTTCTCTCATGTCTAATTTTTAATAAATCTTGTCTACTGGACTTATGACGGACAGGTTTTAGCAGAGCTCACAGACCAAGACAGATAGGAAGAAGGACCTGGTGATCTACTTCTAAAAAAAAAACTGGCCAGTGAAAACTTTATGAATAGCTGTGATATAGTGCCAGAAGAGCCCCTCAGGTTGGAAGGCACTTAAAATATGACCGGAGAAGAACTGCCTCCTCAAAGTAGAGTCAACCTTAATGATGTGGCTAGAGTGAAGCTTTCGGGACCTTCATTTACTGATGTGGCACGAATCAAATGACAAGAAACAGCTGCAAACATCCTTTAGTAATCAGAACATGGAATGCATGAAGTACGAATCTAGGAAAATTGGAAATTATCAAAAATCAAACAGAACACATAAACATTGACATCCTAGGCATTAGTGAGCTGAAATGGACTGGTAGTGGCCATTCTGAAAAGGACAATCATATGGTCTGCTATGCTGGGAATGACAAATTGAAAAGGAATGGCATTGTATTCATTGTCATTAAGAACATTGCAAGATCTATCCTGAAGCACTATGCTGTCAGTGATAGAATAATATCCATACACCTACAAGTAAGACCAGTTAATACGACTATTATTCAAATTTATGCATGAACCACTAAGCCAAAGATGAAGAAATTGAAGATTTTTACCAACTTCTGAAGTCTGAAGTTGATCAAACATGCCATCAAGATGCATTGATAATTACTAGTGATAGGAATGTGATAGCTGGAAACAAAAAAGAAGGAAAACAAAGTTGGAAAGTATGGCCTTGGTATAGGAACAACGATGTAGATCACATGATAGAATTTTGTAAGACCAACGAACCAGTCATTGGAAATGCCTTCTTCCAACAACATAAATGGTGATGATACACATGGACCTCACCAAATGGAATAGACAGGAATCAAATCAACTACATCCGTCAAAAGAGATGATGTAAAAGCTCAATATCATCAGTCAGAACAAGGCCAGGGGCTGACTGTGGAACAGACCATCAATGGCTCATATGCAAGTTCAAGTTGAAGCTAAAGAAAATTAGAGCAAGTCCATGAGAGCCAAAGTACGACCTTGAATATATCCCATCTGAATTTAGAGACCATCTCAAGAACAAATTTGAACAATATGCATTGAACACTAATAACCGAAGACCAGATGAGTTGCAGAATGACATCCAGGACTTTATACATGAAGAAAGCAAAAAGTAATTAAAAAGACGGGAAAGAAAGAAAAGACCAAAATGGATGTCAGAGAGACTCTGAAACTTGCTCTTGAACACAGAGTAGCTAAAGCTGATGGAAGAAATGATGAAGTAAAAGAATTGAACAGAAGATTTCAAAGGGCGGCTCGAGAAGACAAAGTAAAGTATTATAATGAAATGTACAAAGACCTGGAGTTAGAAAACCAAAAGGGAAGAACAGCCTTGGCATTTCTCAAGCTAAAAGAACTGAAGGAAAAATTCAAGCCTTGAGTTGCAATTCTGACAGATTCTATGGGCAACATATTGAACAGTACAGGAAGCATCAAAAGAAGATGGAAGTAATACACAGAGTTATTGTCCCAAAAAGAGTTGGTCCATGTTCAACCATTTCAGGAGGCAGCATACAATCAAGAATCGATGGTATTGAAGGAAGAAGTCCAAGATACACTGAAGGCATTGGCAAAAAACAAGGCTCCAGGAATTGACAAAATACCAACTGAGATGTTTCAACAAACAGATGCAACACTGGAAACACTCACTCGTCTATGCCAAAAAATTTGGAAGACAGCTACCTGGTCAACTGACTGAAAGAGATCCATATTTGTGCCTATCCAAAAGAAAGATGACCAGTAGAATGTGGAAATTATCAAACAACATCACTAATATCACAGCCAAATAAAATTTTGCTGAGGATAATTCAAAAACTGTTGCAGTAGTACATCAACAGGGGACTCTCCATAAATTCAAGCTGGATTCAGAAGAGGACATAGAACAAGGGATATGATGGCTAATATCAGATGGATTTTGGCTGGAAGTAGAGAATACCAGAAAGATATTTACCTGTGTTTTACTGACTATGCAAAGGCATTCAAGTGTGTAGATCAAAACAAATTATGGATAACATTGCAAAGAATGGGAATTCCAGAACAACTTAATTGTGCTCATGAGGAAACTGTACATAGACTAAGAGGTAGTCATTTGAACAAAACAAGAGGATATTGCATGGTTTAAAGTCAGGGAAGATGTGCATCAGGGTTGTATCCTTTCACCATACTTATTCAATCTGTATGCTGAGCAAATAATCTGAGCAGCTGAACTATATGAAGAAGAATTTGGCATCAGGATTTGGGGAAGACTCATTAACGACCTGTGATTTGCAGATGACACAACCTTGCTTGCTGAAAGAGAGGAGGACTTGAAGCACTTAATGATAAAGATCAAAGACTACAGCCTTCAGTATAGATTACACCTCAACATAAAGAAAACAGAAGTACTCACAACTGGACCAATAAGCAACATCATGATAAACAAAGAAAATATTGAAATTGTCAAGGCTTTCATTTTACTTGGATCAACAATCAACCCCCATGGAAGCAGCAGTCAAGAAATCAAATGACCTATTGCATTGGGAAAATCTTCTGCAAAAGACCTCTTTAAAGTGTTAAAAAGCAAAAATGTCACTTTGAGGACTAAGGTGTGCCTGACCCAAACCATGGTATTTTCAATCACCTCATGTGTATGCAAAAGCTGAACAATGAATAAGGAAGACAGAAGAATTGATGCCTTTGAATTATGGTGTTGACAAAGAATATTGACTATACCATGGACTTCTAGAAGAACAAACAAATCTGTCCAGGAAGAAGTACAGCCAGAATGCTTCTTAGAAGCGAGGATGGTGAAACTTTGTCTTCTCGTACTTTGGACATGTTATCAGGAGGGACTAGTTTCTAGAGGACATCATGTTTGGTAAAGTAGAAGGTCAGCAAAAAAAGGAAGACCTTTAATGACTGACACAATGGCTGCAACAATGGGCTCAAACATAGCAATGATTGTGTGGACGGCCCAGAACCTGGCAGTGTTTTGTTCTATTGTACATAGGATTGCTATGAGTTGGAACCAACTCAATGGCACCTGATAACAATAACTGTACTTCTGGCATAGATCCAGAATCAGATCACTTCTTGCCACCTCTGCTGCCACTGACTTGGGCTGGTCCACCCTCATCTCTCACTTATAACGTTGGTTTCTCTGCGTCCTCCCACTTCCTTCAGTCTCTTTCCCACGGAGAAGCCCAACCGGACTTTAAAGCCTTAGTCAGATCAGGTCAACTCTCTGCTCAAAATTCCCCAGTAGCTTTCCATTTTACCCAATGTCAAAGCAAAAATCCCTGTAATGGCCTCAAATAACCTACATAGCTATGTGGTCTGGCCTAGTTACCCCTCTGCCCCCACCTCTTAACTTCATCCCTCTTTCTCATTCTGTTCCAGTCACATGGGCCACCTTAGTTTATCTTGGGCTCATTCTCATCATTGTGCCAGTTCTTTCCTCATCATAGAAAGTGCTTCCCACATATATCCACATGGCTGGCTCTCACTTCCATAAAGATCATTTTATCCCTTTCTTCACCACCTTTATAAAATACCACCTGTATTACTCTTCACTCCTTCATCCTGCTTCATTCTTCTACCTGGCAATATTCCCCACCAGACACTATTCATTTTTTCATTTGTTTGTTTAGTGTCAACTCCCTCTATTAGAAAGCAAACTCCAATGTTATTCTCAGATATAACATAATCATAGGTATATGGGGCCACTCAATGCATACCTGTTGACTTTAGTTGGATCATTTATTAGTAGAATAAAATTAGAAGTGGACCAGAAAAAGGATTCCTGAGCTCTTTCTCTCACCCACTTACCACCCTATAAGTTTAAGCAGATCTTTTGACTTCTCTGAGCTTCAAATGACAGTAATTGCTTTCAGCCCAGTGTCTCCAGGCCCTTACTAGTTTCCGAAGATTGTAATAGAGGCAAGATTTTCAGTATTTCAAAGCATGAGAAAGCTTCTCCTAGTGTGATCTATGGGGTGTTAATATGTGTTCCTTAACAAATAAAGAACTCCAAGGCAGAACATTTCTTGGAGTTCTTAACATGCTAATCAGCCTATTTTCTAAAAGTTTTTTCCTCAGAACTTGTATGTATGTGCATGTATGTGTTTGTGGGCATGTGTGTGCGCACGTGTGTGAGTATGCGAGTGGTTCATCTCACAAGACTAGTATTCAACAGACTACATATTGGAAAATGCAGGGTTAGTTTGCTTCAGAGCCATGCCAAGGCTCTGTGTGTAATATTGATGTCCTCATGTTGACCAAAGGCAGTTAAAAGTGCTTTTAACTTATGATACATGGAGAAAAGACTTAATCGTGGTTTCAAACATGCAAACACGAAGTTCATACCCTGCTTCTCTTTTTGGTCTCATCTCTTCTAACCACTTTCCACTACTCAGTTCATACCCTGAACTCTATACTCCAACCAAACTGCAGTTTTCCGAACATTCCAGGCTGTTCTGTGACCCATGACTTTGGAGTATTTTGGTTTCATTGACAGAGAAGAATATTCCTCATTCTTGTCAGTGTTCTCAGTATTTAGCTCAAAAATGACCTCCTCTTTAAACCTCTTCTTACCTACTGCTCCTTTATATCTTCATTGCACCCTACACTTACCTCTATCATGATACCCAAAATAATGCACATCACGTATTGCCTCCACGTCTGTCTCCCTCATTTGACTATGAGCTCATCAAAGTTATGGGCTCAGTCTCAGTCATTAGTCTCTGCAGCAGGTGGTAGAGACCTATCATTAAGCAGACGTGGAAGGAAGGAAAGGAAGATGGAGAAAGGATGAGGGAGAGAGGGAAAGAAGGAGGGAGGAGCTTTGGAATCACTGTACAAGAGGGAGAGAAGAATTCAAATAAAGAGAGAAAATGGAAGCTGAGTAGAGTGCACAGCCTGAGAGCCTAATGTCTCCAGTAGCTTTGCCCTGAGGAACCACCATCCCATCCTACGATCCTATTTGTTTTGTAAAAAGTGCTTCATGGCCAATAAGTTTGGGAAATGCACATAATATAACCTTATGGCAATATATATGATGCCTACAAGCATAATATAGAATCTGAGAATTTTTATAGTTTAGAACATTGTTTAGTTATGTTTTTCCAAACTCTTTTCGACAATAACTCCCTCTCTTTTTCTTTTTGAAGATGCACCTTGTTTTTTGTGAATTTCTTTTTGGAAATAACTGGTCTGAACGGAAACGGGGAAGACAATTTAGAGAACAGGGCCAAAGAATAGAGAGGAAGTCACAATTCAGGCAGAAACTCTAGAATAATCCTGTGTCCAATGAGTTACCACATCCTGAAGTTTTCAACCTGACTCTCTTATCTATAAAGAGATGGAAAAGGGAGAGCGAGAGAGCTAGAAAGAGAGACACGGAGAGGGAGAGACCTACAGGCTCCTGTGAGTTTTGCACACAGAGGGTGAAACATACACTTCCTACTGATCTCGAGTAGAGGTTGGAAATGATTTTGCCTGAGAATAAAATGATGGAGCAAGGGAGTGTCTCTCAGTGATAAGTGTGATGGGCATAGTTCCAACAGATTGACGATGTGTGATCACATGTCCAGGAAGCCATTCCTGAAAGAGGCAGGGCAACCAACGATTGCATCAGGTTGGCAAACCCCCACCTCTCCATTGTAGTGTCCGTGCTCTAGGGGCATCAATGGTGACAAACATCAGGCTGCAGTCAGGGTTGCAGTCCTGGATCTACAACTGGCGGTTAGCAATTTGTTAGGCAAGTTAAAAATTGCTCCTCCTCTGAACTCTAAGCTGACCTCCACAAAATTCCTACAGTGAGGAGACTACATCAGAAGTGACTGCATATGCCAGAACCGAGTGCGGCACCTGAGGTATGATGAATGAATGAAAGAATGAACAACATCAGTGAATGAATTTGAGTCTCAGTGTTATCATGTGTAAAAAACCAAGAAAACAAGCCAGTTGCTGCCAAGCCAATTCTGATTCACGGCAACCCCATGTGTGTCAGAGTAGAACTGTGCTTCACAGGGTTTTCAGTGGCTAATCTTTCAGAAGTAGATTGCCAGGGCTTTTCTTCTGAGGCACTTCTGGGTGAACTTGAACCATCAATCTTTCAGTTAGCAGCTAAATATGTTGACTGTTTGCACCATCCAGAGACTTCTGTCCTGGGTATAGAGGGACTGAAAGATGAACTTCACAAGGTTATCATAAGAATTTTATAGGCTAAGTGTTAAACACTTGGTTTCTCCTACCAGAAATAGCATTCATAATAAATGCCTCCTGAACATAATTTTAGTAGGAATAGAGAAAGTGGAAACACAGGCCATAATTTTTGCTACCCAATTTTATGCAAATACAAATCAAACAATCCCAATGAGGTGAGAAGAATTAGAAAGAAACACTCATAACAGAAGACATGTGGGCATTGTAGTCACTGGACGAGGAAGCATCTGTCTTTCTAAGTCCACCTCACAAGTCCAAGATGTGTCAGCCAAGGCTGAATATAGATTTAAAACATAAAAAACAGGCATATCTTACCTTTGTATAGCACCTGGACTCTTCATAAAGCAGTTTCTTATTATTCTCTCTATTAATTTATATATTTATTCAGCAAACAGTTAACGAGCATTGTATGAATCAGTCACTTTGAAGGGTACCCAGATACACCACATACCTCAAGGACTGACTGTCTAAAGGAAGAGACAACCATTTGAAATGTATCTCATCTGATTTCATAACTACCCTGTAAGATGATCAAATATTATCATCTGAATTTGACAGTCTAGTAAACCTAGGGGCATCATTCTTCTGATCAAGAATGTTGTTCATTCATTCTGGAGTCAGACAGAAAAGAGGGTAAATCCCTGGATCTGCCACTGGAGGACCTGGGGTGAATTACATAAATTCTCTGTGCCTCAGTTTTCTCATCTGATGGTGTCTTAGTTATTTTAACAGAAATACCACAAGTAGACGGCTTTAACAAAGAGAAATTTAATCTCTCGCAGTTTAGGAGGCTAGAAGTCCAAATTCAGGGTGCCAGCTCCAGGGGAAGGCTTTCTCTCTCTGTTAGCTCTGGGGAAGGTCCTTGTCATTAAACTTCCCCTGGTCTAGGAGCTTCTCAGCACAGGGATCACAGGTCCAAAGGATGCACTCCGCTCCTGGCCCTTCTTGCTTGATGGTAATGAGGTCCCTCTCCTCTCTGCTCGATTCTGTCTTTTGTATCTCAAAAGAGGTTGACTTGAGATACAAGCTAATACTGTAGCTTCAATCCTGCCTCATTAACATAATTGCCTCTAATCTCACCTCATAACATCATAGAGGTAGGATTTACAACACATAGGAGAATCACATCAGATCACAGAATGGTGGACAACCACACAATACTGGGAATCATGACCTAGCCTAGCCAAGTTGACACACATTTTTGGGGGACACAATTCAATCCATAACAGATGGGTATTAATAACTGTACCTCTTTCAAGTGGATTAAGGGAGTTAATATAAAGAAACAAGTTAACAAAGCACTTGACATATACAGTCCCTCAATAAATTCTAGTTATCATCATCATCATAAATTTGATTAACATTATTATTAATAGTCGGCGGTTCAAATCCACCAGCCACTCCTTGGAAACCCTATGGGGCAGTTCTAACCTGTCATATATGGTCTCTATGAGTCAGAACGAACTCGACAGCAAAGTGTTTTTTTTTTTTATTTTATTACATTTTCCTACAGTCACACAACTAATAAGTTTAAGAATAGGAATCAAAGCCATATCCTCTAAGATGAATATCTCTGTACTTATCACTCAAAAAACAGATTGATAATCACAGAATCATGGCCTTGGAAGGAAACTCAGTGGTCACCTACCCCAGCATTCTTTCTAGTGCCTTCCATCCTGTGGCTTGTGGTCATCCTGCCTCTCATCAAGATTTTTATTCGTACTTTAAAAAATAACCTATTAAACACCTGTCATGATTAGAAAATTTTGCCTTGAGTTCCACTGCCACTCTAACTTTGCCCACCAGTTCTTTTTCAGACCTCTTGGGTAACAGAGAGAAAGCCCTGGCCTCCTATGTCATAAGAACCTTTCGAAGCCAGTGATCATATTTTGGCAGGTCTCTAGGATGATTAACAACCACATTATCCAGCATGAAATGGGTCACACTTGAACTACGTGCAAGCTATGTACAGAATTTATGCTAACATCGTTCATCCTAAGCAAAGGGGCTGTGCCATTTTTATTCACTCACCCAACATTCATCAAGCCACACTGACGTGTCAGGAACTGGGCTAGGCACTGGGGCCACAGAGAACCAAACACAGTCCTTAACCTCTCAGACTAGAAAACTGCTCACAAGTTCTCTGGGTAAGCATCTTCTTTTTTCATGGTTCTAAAGAATATATCTACTACCTGTTTGTTGTACTGTGGTGGCTTTTGTGTTGCTGTGATGCTGGAAGCTATGACACTGGTATTTCAAATACCAGCAGGGTCACCCATGCTGGACCAGTTTCAGTGGAATTTTCAGAATAAGACAGACTAGGAAGAAAGTCCTGATGTTCTACTTCTGAAAATTAGCCAGCGAAAACCTTATGGATCACAACAGAATGTTACCCAACTTGCTTACTTTGGATATGTCATCAGGAATGTCTTAGTCATGTAGTGCTGCTATAACAGAAACACCACAATTGGATGACTTTAACAAAGAGAAATTAAATCTCTCACAGTCTAGGAGGCTAGAAGTCTGAATTCAGGGCACCAGCTCCAGGGGAAGGCTTTCTCTCTCTGTCGGCTCTGAAGGAAGGTCCTTGTCATCAATCTTCCCCTGGTCTAGGAGCATCTCAGTGCAGGGACCCTGGGTCCAAAGGACATGCTCTGCTCCTGGCACTACTTTCTTGGTGGTAGGAGGTCCCCCCATCTCTCTGCTCGCTTCTTTTCTTTATATCTCAAAAGAGATTGATTTAAGACACAATCTAACCTTGTAGATTGAGTCCTGCCTCATTAACATCATAGAGGTAGGATTTACAACACATAGGAAAGTCACATCAGATGACAAAATGGTGGACAATCACACAGTACTGGGAATTATGACCTAGCCAAGTTGACACATACTTTGGGGGGACAAAATTTAATTCATAACAAGGAGTGAGCCATTGCTAAAGGAGGATATCATGTTTGGTGAAGTAGAGAGCCAATGAGGGTGAGAGAGACCCTCGATGAGATGAACTGGTACAACTGCTTCAACTATGGACTTCAACATGCTGGTGATTGTGAGGATGACACAGGACTAGGCAACGTTTCATTCTGCTGTACATACAGTTGTCAGGAGTCATAGTTGACTTGACAGGTGCTAACAACAGCAGCAAAGGCTATATGCCATATGGTGCACCTCTTGTCATTTTCAAGAGGAAAATGACTCACCGTAGGTCACAAAATGAGTTAATGGCAGGCTTGACTAGACCTCAAGGCTGACCACTTGCAGGCTGATACCCTTCCCCACTCTCCCAAGATATTTCTCCCTTCTTAAGCAAAGGTATGATCCTGGAAAGGAGGCAACTAAACCATGAGAGATTTTGCCACAATTTAAAAATATAAATGCTCATAGCTTGATGAGCAAATGCTTGATGTAAAGAGGACTGGGGTTTCTCTTGGGCCTACCCTGATTTCTTTTTGACCTTGGACATGGGGCTTGCTGATGAGTCTCAAGGCTGTTGTAGTGGATGTCCATTTCTGCTCCTTGACAAGAGCTCTTTAGGGTATTTAAAAATACATTACTTGATGTGATAGCTGGAGAATATTCTCATGGATGGTTACACGGGAGTCACAGTTCCATTCCTTGCTCTGTCACCGAGACTGCGTGATTGACGGCCTGGGTGCCAGTGACCCTGGGCCATATTTCTTAATGTTCTTTCCTCCTCCACTGAATGGTGAGGACAACGGGAGTTCCCAGGCACACTGTGCCATTGTGAGGATGGATTGTTTCCTGAAGCCCATAAAACTCTCTGAGTTCTACTGAGAAAGGCCCAATTATTACGATCCCCTTGAGAGTTCCCCTTCCTTTGTAACAAAAGTGAAATTGTACTTTATCTCATTAGCTACACATTATATATTGGTCACCTACCAAGACCTTGCAGAATTTCACATGTAAATTAGCCTGAGCCTAGAGGCCTGGAGCCAAAATGGGATAAAAAGCCGGTGAGGTGTAAGTCATGCTGAACAAGGTGTCAGGGGGCTTGGATTTGCAACTTGGCTCTATCCCTTGACCAGCTGGCTGTGTGACCTTGGGCAAACTTGTAGACCTCTCTCTTTCTCCCTGGTACTCATCAAATGGAGATAACGATCCTTGTGTCTCTGTCTTGTGGCATGGCTGTGAGGCTGAAACAGAACACAGACACAAAGGCACAAATGGCAAAGCCTTGTACAAGTGTCAGATATGACTATTACAGATGGCCTCTAGCTGACGGAAAGCTTGTCTCAAAGCTTTGTAAGTCGTAAGCGGAGAACTTGGGATACCAAGTCTCCTCAGAAGAATGTCATTCATAGATGTTAAGTTCCTAGGCAAGCTTACAGAATCCCACTTAGCCCTAAATTAGGAGAAAAAGAATAAAGGTACCATTTCCATTATACCCAACCGCCTTATATAATATAGTTTCTTAGGGAAGATGCATTCTGGATTCTAAGTCTCCCAGAAGACATCTCCCTTCCTAGCCAACTTCAGTGAAAGATGGTCATAAACTTTGGAATCAGGCAGGCTTGTTTCAAGTTCTACCTCATACTCCCTGGTGATGTAACTACAAGTGAATGAATTAACCTCTCTAATCTTCAACATCCTCATCTATTAAATGAGGTTCATGATGTCTACCTTGTGACAATTAAATGAAGCTCATATTAAGTACTACACCCATGACATTGTTATTCTTCCTGTACCTGAAGAACTTGTTAATTCTCCTAATTTGCATAAAGAAGGCACCCTTCCACAGGTCTACAGCAATCTCTCCTGAGGAGTTTGAGATTTGGGATAACAGTGAAGTTGCCCCGTGGGGAAGGAGCTCCAGCCTGTCTCCTTCATTGATTCTACAGATGGGTAAGCGAATCATAACCACCAGCCTTAAAGGAACCATTCATATCTACCAGTGTGACCATTCAACAGGAGCAAATCAGTAGCAGAAACTTACATAGTGGCACTAGAATACAGGACTCAACTCTCAATTTAGTCCTTTCATATATCACAGTGCATTCTGATCCTATGTCGCTTGTAAACCTAAAAGTGCATTCCTTAAAATACGTGTATGTGTTTTAGGCTTCCAACATGACCATTAGAATCATCTCTTTATTAGGAAGGCTAGTAACTGAGGAACTCCATTTTTTTGTTGTTGTATTTCCCAACATTATGGAAAATTTCAAGCATGCAGAAGAGTTGAAAAGAATTTTACAGTGAATACTCATACACCCCCTGCTTAACATTGTATTATCCAACCCTCTTGCCATCCATCAATCCACCTTATTTTTTGATGCATTTTAAAGTAAATTGCAGACATTTGTACATTTCTCCTTAAATATGTATGCACGAATATCATTAAGTAGAGCTCAACATTTCTTTCCAGTTTTTTTTTTTGAAATGAAAGTTACATACAATAGGACAATGAAATGCAGAAATCTTCCATGAATATTCTCATTAGGTTTTGACAAACGCATATACCTGTTTAATCAAAGCCCTTATCAAGATATAAAATATTGTTATCACTCCTAAAAGTTCCCTCAAGCCTGATCCTAATCAGAATCCACCTCCATCCCCTCAGAGGCAACCACTACTCCATTTTTTTTCAGCATAGGTTTTGCCTGTTCTAGAACTTCATATAAATGGAATCATACAGTATGGACACTTTTTATGTAAGGCTTTTTTAATTCAGCATAATGTCTTTGAGATTCATCTATGATACTGTGTGTATAAACAGTTTGTTCCTTTTAACTGCTGAATAGCATTCATTTGCACAAATATTCCATAGTTAGCTTATCTATTTGCTTATTTGTGGACAACTGGACTGTTTCCAGTTTGGGGATAGTATGAATAACTATGCTATGAATATTCTTGTAAAAGTCTTTTTAAAGATATATATTTTCCTTCTCTTTGCTAAATACCAAGTTGTGGAGCTATTGGGTCATAGGGTAGGTTCAGTTTAATAAGAAACTTCTAGGCCCTTTCTCACAGTGATTTCACAGTGGTTGTATCATTTTACACTCCCACAGACAATGTATGAGATTTCTAGTTGCTCCACATCCTTACTGACATTGGCGGTATTAGTCATTTTTAATTTTAGCCATTCTCGTGAGTGTGTAGTAATACTTATCATGAGAAAATGTATTTTTAAAAGACTTAAAGTTATCTGCCAGTTATCTGAAAATAATTTAAAAGGAACATCTATGAGCCACAGAATTTTTCAGGAAGTTATATTTCTAGTTGGATTATTTTTGGATATGTAGGAGCTCTGGTGGCATAGTGATTACGAAGTTCAGGCTGCTAACCAAAAAGTTGGCAATTCGAATCCACCAGCTGCTCCTGGAAATCCTATGGGGCAGTTTTATTCTGTCCTACAGGGTTGCTATGAGTTGGAATTGACTCGATGGCACACAACAACAACAGTGAACTAGACCATTAGGAGAAAGAAAAGTTGTAGTCTGCCAATGTCAGTAACACTAAGGAAATAAGTATAGCTGACATGTATAGTATGCTTGTGTTCCAGGGATCCTTCCAAGCTCTTTACACATTAACCCGAGCAACTAGCATGTACTGAGCAGTACTACACCCTAAGAACCTAGCACTTTATTGGATCTAATTTAATCTTCCCTACAACTTTTCTGAGTCAGTATTAAATGCCATTTTTATAGATGAAGATTTTGACTTGCCCACGGACAGGGAATGGTGGAGCCGGGATCTGAACCCATGTCAGTCTAATCTAAGGCCCACACTCAAGCCACACCACTGTACTGCCTCCTGATGCCACAGGGTTGCCCCGCAACTGAACAGATTGTGCTCTGGATCTTTCTCTCTATGTTTGGCTCAAACATTAAAGCCCCTCTTTAAAGTTTGCACTCGAGCAAACTGTAAGGCAGGGTATGACTTCTGCTGGCTCAGCACTCTGCCAAACAGAGGCAACAAAATTTCTGTGACCCGGGAAGCAATGAGTCTGTCTCCCCTAAGGCAAGTCATTTCTGGCTGCTTCAATTTCATTCACTTAGCAACTTCTGAGACTCAATCTCCTGTTTCTTCTCTGGAAGTTAAACTCAAAGCCTAATTGAGATATACATCTCTTGCCACCAGCTTAAGGCCCGATGCTGACTAATGTCTGCTGCAGAGGACAGTCGGAAAGGCAACGTGGCACTGGTAACAGCACAGCTAGTCTTGCCACAAGAGGCAGGAGGGCTTAGTAGTTAGCAGCATATGTTCAGGAGTAGTCAGAGGGACCTGGATTTGACTCCTAGCTCTGTGACTTTCTAGCTGTGTGACCTCTGGCAAATTGGGTAACCTTGCTGAACGTTACTTTCTGCATCTGTAAATGGGGATGATAATGTTAATATATGTCTCATGATCCTTGTGAGAATTAATTACGGCACTGACTGTAAATTATGTACCACATTGCATGACCTAGTTTTCAATAAATGCAAATATTATTCCAGTAATTGTTTAATGGTGTCTGTCTTCATTTGGGAGTCTCTGGGTGGTGCCAATGGTTAAGGGTTCGGCTGCTAACTGAAATGCTGGAGATTCATATCCACCCAGAGGTGCCTCAGAAAAAAGATCTGACAATCTACTTCCAAAAAATCAGCCACTGAAGATCCTACAGAGCACAGTTCCACTCTGACACACACAGAGTCACCATGAGTCAGAATCAACTTGATGGCAACTGGATTATTGTCTTCATTTGAAATTATTTGCACAGTCGGTTAATGTAATTGGTGTCAATAGGCTGTACATCTGTAAAAAGATAAATTGCCAAAAGTTGTGTGATAGACATATTTACAGCAACAAAAAAAGAGTAGCTGCTGAGGCTGCTTACATACAACCAAAAACCTCATGGGATTTTATTTCTTGGTTTTGAGGTTTAGGGTCATGGTTACATGGGACATCCTAGTTAACCGGCCTAATAACATATTTATTGCTTCTATTCTACCTCCTAGTTCATTATGTAGAGGCTGGGGTCTTAAAAGCTTGCAAATGGCCATCCAAAGCACAACAATTGGTCTCCATTCACTTGGAGCAACAGAGGAAGAAGGAGCATCAGGAATAGAAGAAGGATATGGAATGTATGGCTAATTGCCTCCATGAACTACTGCCTCCTTTTCCATGAGACCAGAAGAACTGGATGGTGACCAGTTAACATTACTGAACATTTTGATTAAAGATTCTACAGAAGAATCCTGATCAAAAGGGGGAAAATACAGAACATAATTTCAAATTCTCATGGACTCCAGACTTCCTGGAGACATGAAGGTTGGATGAACCCCTGAAACTACTGCCCTGAGATAATCTTTAAACCTTACACCAAATATTCCCTGAAATTTTCTTAAAACCAAACAGTAGTTTAGCTTAACTAGTAAAAAATGTCTGCCTTGAGCATTAAGCTCTTTTAACAACTATCTATATGGGATCATACTGACAACAACAACTTGAAAGATTAGATAGGAATATTAGGGGGTAGGGAATTTATGCTAATAGGGGAGGAATAACTCAGAAAAGGAGGGTGAGAATGGTTGCATAACTCAAAGAATGTAATCAGTGTCACTGAATTTTATGTGTGGAAACTTGAATTGGTGTATGTTTTGCTGTGTATATTGTCAACAACAACAAAATAAATAAAATTTTTTTAAAAATTTAAGAAAAAAGAGTGTTACTGCTGGAGTAGTGGATGTCTATGGGTCAATGTTAGCAAAAGGAGGAAAAGGGAATTAATATTTATTGAATACCAACTAAATGCTGGATTACATTTTACCTTTACAATGATTCTGGGAGGGAGGATTAGTATTCCTATTTTCCAGATGAGGAAAGAAAGTCACAAAGTGGTTAAGTAACATTCCTAAGGGCAGACATCTAGTGAGGGGTCAGAGTAAAGATCGAAGCTTCACTATTAGGAAAAAAAACAAACAAACCTGCCCTAGACGGATGCTTCTTGGATGTTCTTTGCTCGACTGGACTGTCCAAGGCTGCTGGAAATTTTGGGGACTACCTTTGCTTGGTGAGACTACATCTCACATACGTTGGACACGTTATTAGGAGGGATCAGTCCCTGGATAAGGACATCATACTTGGTAAAGTGGAGGGTCAGTGAAAAAGAGGAAGAGCCTCAACGAGATGAATTGACACAGCAGCTGCAATAATGAGCTCAAGCATAACAAGGATTGTGAGGATAGCGCAGGACCGGGCAGTGTTCTGTTCTGTTGTATCAGAATATTTTTTAACATTATCGTCAAGTTTCTCCTTCTACCTGCTGAGCCAAGCAGATCTCGATCTTTGCAATGCATGAAGTGTAACGTTAAAAAAATATTCTTCTTGTAGTTGTTAGGTGCCATCGAGTCAGTTCTGACTCATAACAACCCTATGTACAACACAACAAAACACTGCCCGGTCCTGAGCCGTCCTCATAATCGTTGCTAAGTTTGAGCCCATTGTTGCAGCTGCTATGTCAATCCATCTCACTGAGGGTCTTCCTCTTTTTCACTGACCCTCTACTTGACCAAGCATGATGTCCTTCCTCAGGGACTGGTCCCTCCTGATAACATGCCCAAGGTATATGAGACATGTTTGACCACCCTCCCTTCTAAGGAGCACTCTGCTTGTACTTCTTTCAGGACAGATATGTTTGTTTTTCTGGCAGTCCATGGTATAGTCAATATTCGTCACCAACACCGTCATTCAAAGGCATCAATTCTTCTTTGGGCTTCCCTCTTCATTGTCGAGCTTTCACGTGCATATAAGGCAACTGAAAATATCATGGCTTAGGTTAGGGGCACCTTAGTCCTCAAAATGACATCTTTAATTTTTAACACTTTAAGAGGTCTTTTGCAGTAGATTTGGCCAAAAATATATATATTTAAAAAAAGGGACAAACAAAATCATTAGAAGATTTGCTTTTTAATTTTTTTTAATTGAGTTAAAATTAATATAAGATTAACCATTTTAAATTGAACAATTCAGTGGCATTTAATACATTCACAATTCTGTACAACCACTACCTCTATCTAGTTCCAAAATATTTTCATCACCCTAAAAGGAAACCTCATGCTCATTAAACAGTTACTCCTCTTTCCGCTATTCTCCCTACCTGCCACTCCTTAGCAACTACCAATCTATTTTCTGTCTCTTTGGATTTACTTGTCTGGATAGTCCATATAAATAGAATCATACAATATGTGGGAAGACTTGCTTTTAATCTCAGGGTCCATATCTTTTCTGAAGTGTGACCTTGGGCCAGTTATTTGATCATTGTGAACCTTTGTTTTCTCATCTAGAAAATGGGCACATAGTTGGAGGATCACAAAAGCCACTGGTGGAAAACTGCTTTGTGAAATATAAAGCGCTACAGTCAGGTTATTCCAAAGACAGGAGCCCTTAAGTAAATAATTAGCCTTGAGAATGCAAGGCTCACCCAGCCGTAATTTACATGTTTGCTAATTGATTTTCCTTCTGTGATCACTGGCTGGAGCCTGGGTCTCGGCCACATTTAACTCAGACTATATTCCAAATCGATCTGTCCTTCTGCCTCTTGCAGTCCAAGCCATCATCAGTTCTTGCCGGGGCACTGATTGAGGACCTTAACTGATCTTCCTGCTTCCCTTCTGCCTCCTCATCCCACTACAGTCCATTTTACTTTTTAAAATATAAAGCAGATCATTTCACCTACCTGCTCAGAACCCATTAAAGAAAAAAAAAAAAAAAAGTTGATTCCAACTCATGGCAGCCCCACGTGTTGCAGAATAGAACTTTGCTCCATAGGTTTCATGGCTTTCAGAAGTAGCTCTGGAGACTGTTCTTCCAAGATACCTCTGGGTGGATTCGAACCACCAACCTTTTGGTTAGTAGTCAAACACTTAACCATTTGTACCACCCAGGGACTCCTCAAATTCAACTCTCTTCAGTGACTCTGCTGATCCCTCCAGCCTCCTCTAGTACCATTCTCCTGCTGGTTTCCTTTACTCTAGCCACACTGTTCTCCTTTCTCCTCCATGTCACAGCTGGGCTTGTTCCCACCTTAGGGACTCGCACCAGCTGCCGGCCCTATCTACAAGATGTCCCCCCTAAATGTGCGCATGGCTACTCCTTCTTGTTTTGAGCCTTGGCCCAAATAACTTCTTCTCAGAAAGGTCCGCCTTAGCCAGTGCTAATCATTAGCCCCCCAAGTTGCTCCCTGCTCCATCACTCTGTTTTATTTTTTATGATCCTATTTGATTTTTTTTTTTTTTTTTTGGTTTAGTTGTTTTTTTAACTTCCTAATTGCTGGCCTGCCCTAACTATAATGGAAGCTCCAGGATT
Organism: Trichechus manatus latirostris; assembly: GCF_000243295.1. Lineage (NCBI taxonomy): Eukaryota > Metazoa > Chordata > Mammalia > Sirenia > Trichechidae > Trichechus > Trichechus manatus. The sequence goes on from NW_004443939.1 coordinate 3,273,892, forward strand.
ACAACATAAGCTTCTGGTCTTGCCTATCTCTGCACCCCTGTGTTTAAAATTGGGCCTGGCATAGAACTGGAGCTCAGTAAATATATGTGGAAGGCCTAAATGAATACTACTAACCTTGGGACTGTGTGATAATGTCTGTGGGATGTGGCCACAAAGGGAAAGAGACTATGATGGTTAATGTTATGTGTCAGATTGGCTAGGTTACGGTACACAGTTGTTTCTTCAAACACCAGTCTAGATATTACTGTGAAGGTATTTTGTTGATGTAATTAACATTGACAATCAGTTGACTCTGAGGTGATTGTCCTCAGTAATGTGGATAGGCCTCATCCAATCAGTTGAAGACCTTCAGAACAAAAAGAGAGGTTTCCAAGAGGAAAGGATTCGGCCCAAAGATTGTAACATAGACATCCTGCCAGAGTTTCCAGCCTGCCTGGCCTATGGATTTGGACTTGCCAGTCCCCCACAATCATGTGAGTGAATTCCTTAAATCTCTCTTCCTCTCTTTTTATGTTTATCCTGTTGATTCTGTTTCTCTGGAGAACCCTGAGTAATGTGGAGCTCAACACGACCACTCTTAGCTGATCTCTCTCTAGTTGCTGGCTGTAGGGGTGAGGGGTAGAAGGGGGAGAGGTTGAATTGATTCTATCAGTTATACCTGTCAAGCTGAGTCCAGCCTGGACTCTCTTAGTGTCCTACTTGTTGTAGCCAGAAAGTGAGTAGCAGAACCCTGCTCCTAAGAGTCATGTCATTAACAGACCACCAGTGCCATGACCACTGAGAATCCAGATGCCAAAGTAGACAGGTGGGGATACAGGCAGGGATGCAGATAGGAGGCAAGAGAGGAGAAATGAGAGGCAGTCTAGAGACAGTCCAGGACAAGGCCCAGCACCCAGAGATGGAGCTTTTGTAAGTCCTTGGACCAACCCTGGGCTCTGAGTGAAAAAACATTCTTAATCTAAAAATCAATAGTCCAAAACCTGCCTCTGGCTGTACGAAAGTCCCCAAGAGAGGTCAGCGAGCTGAAGAATCAAACCTTTCTTTGCTGCTGCTCAGTGATCTTCCTTACTGGCCTCTGGTGGCACTGATGTCATGGAACAGGTCCTGCTGTACTTCCTGAGCTTCCTTCCTCTTCAGGATGGGAAGGTGCTATGCCCCTGTTTGCCAGCAAAGCTCTCGGCCAGCCAGCTTGTTCAATGGCCCTGAGACCTGTGCATAAGTCTGTCCACAGGCAGGAATGGACTCCTGTTTTCCATTTCTAACTATCTCCCGAGTGATACCAATACCACTAGTCCAGGGCCCACATTTGAGTAGCAAGGCCCTAACCCTACTTATGTTCTTCTCCACCCTACCTCCCTCTAATGTTAAAACCAATGGCAAATGAAGAATAAAAGGACTGATTCTCTGCAATGCCCAATTTAAGAAGCACTTAGGGGAGAGCGTGAGGGTCCCTAAAAACAGTTCCCACAAGGAAATAGCAGCTTTTCATTTCTCCAGTGAAAGCTTTGGCCTTTGGAATCACAATGTGATACCCATTGCCGTCAAGTCGATTCCGACTCATAGCAACCCTGTAGGACAGAGTAGAACTGCCCCATAAGGTTTCCAAGGAGCGGCTGGTGGATTCAAACTGCTGACCTTTTGGTTAGCAGCCGAACTCTTGACCACTACACAACCAGAGTTTCCTCACAATGTGATAGGGAGAGAAAACCCTAGCAGTGATACCTAATGCCTGCTTATGATCCATCCGCCTGGTAACTGTAATGTTGGAGAGCAATGCAGTAGAAGCTGATTATTGTGAATGGAGGTAAATGCAGCTCATTATTTAGCATAACAATGATTACTCCTGGGCCTGGAGCAATCCCCTCCTCTAGGACTCTCAGGCATGATATAGGACAGTCCTCCTCACAGCCCCACCACGGCCCAGATTATCAAGGAGCTATAATTAAAATACACTGCAGGGCTCCCAAGTTGTGGACTCAAGTGCAGGTTTGAGTCTCCCAGCAATAACACATTAATAATAGTGCCTGACACTTGGAGATGCTCTACAGTTTACAAGGTGCTTTGGTATTTATCATTTTATCTGCAGAGAAGCGGCACGGCAGGGATGGGAGCCAAAGAGTTTAGTCTGGGTTCTAGCATCTCATTTACTGGAATGACATGTTTTATCACCTCTCTGTGCCTCTGTTTCTTCATCTGTTAAAGTGGGATTTTAATAATAATAGTAACTACCTCCAGCAGCTGTCATTAGGATTAAATGAGATAATGGATGTAAACATGGTGGAAACTACAAGGAGCAAAACAATGGCTGTTGTTGTCATTTTTATCGGGTGGAAGATATCTAATGGGATGATGAAAAGAGGACTGACTGATGGGTTTGGAGAACTGGGAACAGATCTCAGTGATGCAATAACTCTTTAAGTGACTTTGGGCAAGTCACTTAACAAGCTTAGGACCTCAGTTTTCTCATCTGTAAAATGGACCAGATCAAGTGTTTTCATTCTTTGTTAATTTCTTTTCCAGGCAGAGGGAAAAGTGGAAAGATGTTACCCAAAAGCTCAGTATATAACCATTAGAGCAGAAGCTACTTGGCTGCCAGGAGTCCCTGGGTGATGCAAAGGTTAATGCATTTGGCTGCTAACCAAAGGTTGGTGATTCAAGTCTACCCAGAGGTGCCTTGAAAGAAAGACCTGGTGATCTACTTCTGCAAAATTAGCCATTGGAAACCCTGTGAAGCACAGTTCTACTGTGGCACACATGGGGGTGCCATGAGTCAGAATCAACTCAATGGCAACTGGGTTTTTTCCTTGGCTACCAGGCTCCATTGGCCACTTTTCTCCTTAACTGTAGGGTGGAGCCATGGTGCATCATCCATACATCCTTGCATTATTCCTCAGAAGGTTGTCTGTGGGCTAATTTAGTGTCCATCCCAGGGCACACTGTAATCAGTCAATTATCAGTGAACAAACACTACACAGTTGCAATGGGTCAGGCCCTGTGCTAAGCTCTGGAGGGCAGCCAGTGAGGAATAAGTAAGATCCAGACCCTCAGGTAGATTTTGATCTCGAGAGGAGATAAGCCAGTGCATTTAAACTACAACAAACCATGCAAAGTAGCACTCTCTCTTCAGGTGGAGTTAAAGCTCATCTCCAAATGAAAATGATGGTAGGTATGTGTGGCAGAGAGTGTTAATCACCTCCCATACCCGTTTTTCTCTTTTTGTATTTACTATCTCTCAAGTTTTAGCTGGGCACATGGCCACCTAAGACTACACTTTCCAACTATATTGCACGGAAATCTGGTCATGAGACTAAGGTCTAGTAAAGAAGGCGAAATGGTGTGTGCATCTTCTAGGTCTCATTCTTTAAAAAAGAAAACTACAGGGGACTCGGGCAGACATGGCTGTGGCAGCGTGCTTGTCCGTATTCCCATTCTTGCCTATTCTGTAATATTCTCTGGACTCAGGCAGACTGGCTGTGGCAGCATGCTTGTCTGCTTCCCACTTCTGCCCTTTTGAATATAAGTCGAAGGAAACTTTCTTTTTGCTTTACTAAACTTTGTGATGTTTTTCCCCTACAACAGTTAATGGCGTAGTCGTCAAGGATCTGAAGCTACGAATCCAGTCAACTTCAAAGAGACCTGGACTGTGGAACAGAAGCCAGCAAAGAAAGGTCCTATCTTCTGGACCCATGTGTTCCCACTCCATGTCCCTTCGACATTGACGGGGTGAGTGCTCTCAGAAAACGAACTTTGCTTATTCTTTGTTCTTCTCTTTCTCATGTTTTCTTAAGTTTTGTTTGGCATGTTTGTTTGTAAAACCGGTTGTTTAATTAAGGAGAATCTTTCTTAGATTTTTGCTTGATCGTTTGGTTAAGAGAGACATTTAGTAACTCTTTAAGTGAACTGCAGTTTAGGCCTGGATTCGGGCGTTTGAAGAGGTAATTCTATTTTCAAAGAGCTGTGAGTCACTATAAGGGGCAAAATATGGACCTTTTTGTGGCTCAGAGAAAACCTGGAAAATAGTGCTCTGTTTTGCCAAATTCTCAGGGGGAGGTGGCAGCTCCTGACCTGTGTTTTGATATTTAAGGGAGAAGTGATAGTTCTGTACCTGTTTTTTCCATTGAATTGAGTTATCTTACCAAAAATTGCCGTATACACTTTAAGAAACTAGAATCCCCATATCCTTGTTTTGTGTAGTATTGTCTGGTGAGTTTATGTGGTCTTTCTGTCTCCTTTTGTTCTAAGAGCTTGCTTCTTGTCTAGAGCATTGTGTCTAAGCTTCTCTTGTATTAGATTGGCGGCTATGGCTAAGAATTGCTGTATTTTGTAAGGCGAGTCATGGAACCTCAGTTCTTTCTTCGTCTAGAAAAACTGTGTATTGTGTCTGTCTTATGATTTAGATTTTTAATAGCTACTTGGAGAAACTTTAGTATAAATTGGTCTATTTGAAAAGTACAGTAAGATCTTTATGTTTTATACTATGTCAATCTTAAAAGCGAAACCCTTCTAAGTAACTTAAGCTAGATATTATATGAAATGTGTTTTATTTAAGGAAAAAGGATAGTTTTGTCTTACAGGAAAAGTAGCAGTTCCAGAACAGTAAAAAAGAAAGAAATTAGCTATTTTATATCTTTCAAAATATCTCCATCAATTTAAACATATGTAAATGTCTTGCATGAGGCAAGAGAGTGAGTGCTGGCACGATCAGGCCTCCCCACCTCCCAGTCTCCAAGGTCCTGTAGCTCCAGGGATGCTTTTGAAAGACCCCTTTCCAGCTAGGTGGAGACTCATTTAAGGCAAAAGATAAGAAAAATTGCTGCTTTGCTATAGTTATCAGAAATTGGGTAGATCCTAGTCATACAACTGTAACCAAGTTCTCTATATTACAGCAGAATTTTAAGAAGTAAAAAAAAATAGAAATCACAATGAGACACACCTGAAGTGGCCTGGAAAAATGTTTCCAGCAGTAGCCAAACACTTAAGGTTGTATCCATATCAAAGAATTGGTCAAGTGAGCAAAGGCTTTGTGATTTCCAAAGCCAGTTGATAAAATCTTTAAGGGCTAAAATTAGATTGGGAAAAATACCAGAAGTAGTAATTTAAGGGCTAAAATTAGATTGGGAAAAATACCAGAAGTAGTAAAAGTTGAATGAAATCTTAGAATGTTTAAATAGACTTTTCTTTCAACAACAGTTACGTTTTATGATATAGAGGCTTAAAATAATTTCGACGTTTTGGGTAACTTATTGATGTTATTAAGTTAATAGATACTTGTCATAATTTAAGTTTATATACTTTTGATTTTTATGCCACAAGAGAAAGATAGACAGATATATAGATTTCAGTCTGCTAATGAGTGTGTTTATTTTTGCCATTTAAAGGGATGCACTGTAAGAGATATACAACAAAGACAACATTTAAGAGGTTTATTGAAAAAGAAATTTATTTGATATGGTCAAGTTTCATCTGTCTGACTAAAGTTTAATCATTTAATTTATGAGATTTTTAGGAGTTTTAATGTTAAGTAGCATATAAAACAAAGAATTGGGTTTCTCACACTTAAAATAACAAAATTTTATTTAATTTCTGAGTTAAAGCGTTAATTTATTCTTTGTGTAATCTGCCTGGAAGACAAAGGTTTGGCCTCTCATTAAAATAAGATTCCTGAGTCTGAATACTAAGCCTCATGGCTTTTAGAAAAGAAAGCTAAGGGTTTTACTTTAAGATCTTTGGTTAAATAACTTAAGTATTGTTTCACAGTGACCAATATTATTATCTCTTTATTGCTAACTTGGTCGCAACTTTATCTTTTTAAATCTAGCATTATCAAAGCCAGTGGTTTGATTAGAGAATTCACATCATTTACCTATAATTTTTTTTTTTATTACAATTCAGGTATTTAGAGATTTGATAATCTTGGTATATTCTTAGTATTTCCTGACTATATGGTATTTTGTCTCAAAATTATTCTGCATTATATCTGAAGCTCTTTGAATATGGTTAATGGCTATATTTAGAAATATTTTTATCTAAAGTTTTTTTTAACTGATTTTATTTGGCCTTTACGTTATGCTTATAATAAATATCTATCAGGTCTTTCACAATTAAGAATATTATGTTTATCAATTAATCATGGCCATATTAAGTTTTGTCATCTGCAGATAAGTTTTTACTTTGCTGATTTGTTGAAAACCTTTGACCAAAATGTCTCAACAAAAAGATGGACTATATTGGACTTGCTAAAAGGACTGACTAGACTGGATAAAATTTCCAGAGCTCCTATGCAGAAGCTGACAAGTTTACAGACTGCGGCTGATTCAGAATCACATGGAACAGAAATTAACTACATAAGACTAAGTAAACTAAAGGAAACTATGGTTTTTTTTAAAATATTACTGCTATTTTAAGGTCCTAATTTCTGGATATAAGAAATCATTCTCCTTTCTCCTAAATTATCTAACTAATGGGTTTAGATATGATAACTCTTGAATTAGAAGTTCCTGTTGGTAAACTTAGCCAAGTTGTAGATATCATAACCAGAGAACTGTCTGAAACTTGAGCTATGATTTTACAAAATAGAACAACTTTAGATTTCCTATTAGTTTTCCCAAGAAACAGTTTTGTGCTTTAATAGAAGAATGTTGCTGTATTTATATTAATACTCAATCTGAGGTTGTGCAGAACGTAGTTGCTGTTGAGGCACATGAAAAGCAGTTACTGATGCTGCTTATGTAGAGACAAACACCTCATGAGATTGGTTTCCTAGGTTCAAAGACCTTAGGGTCATGGTTTCATTGGTTATTTCAGACAATTGGCCTAATATAATTGTTAGTGTTTCTATTTCCTAGTTTGCTATATGGTACCTGGGATCTTAAAAACCAGATGATGTCCAATTACCATTTATTGAACATTTTTGATAAAAGATTCTATAACAAGATCATGATCCAAAGGAAAGAATAATGAGAGACTTGTATGTAATTCTCCTGGAATCCAGATTTCTGGCTTTCATGGAGGTTGAGGCAACCCACACAGGACATCGCCTTTGGGTGTCCTCTTGAACCTTGAGCTTTGAGAAAAAAACTGGTTCCTGAAGATACTCTGAGTCAAACAATGGTCCAGATAAACTAGTATGACCATTTTGCTCTGGGTATTGAGCTTTTTTTTTTTTCTTTTTTTGAAGAATGCAGTCAGTTTTAGGAAACTAACTTCAAAACTTCAAAGATCAGACTGAGTTATGTTTAGGGTAAACTAGTAATTAGTTTAAGCAGTATTTAAGACAATGTCATATGACATACATGTGTAATGTTTGTAATCAAACTGTCATCCTCTTACGATGCAGAAAATTATGTATCTTAAAGAAACCAGATTCTCAGAAGAGATTGACCTCATGGCTCAGATTCTGTTTTATCTTTGGTTCCATTTCTGCTTCTGAGAAAGTGACGCATGACTGTTAATAGGTAAACCAAGGACGGGCAGCTTGACCTTGGGAAGAACAATTAGTATATTTTAAACAGACTAACTGAAGACCTCCTACAGGAAAGGTCCATCCAGTATTATCTTGCTAATCATTAGTTCTCTAATGAAAACTCGTCACATGTAAATTTTTCTATACCTTCTGTTTCTTCTAGATAAACTTTGTGTGCTTCTTATGGATATATGTTTCTGTGTAGATATGTTTCTAATTTAGATGATTCCTTTCCAACTGATAGTGAATTTACACAGGCAATCTTGTTGAAATTACTGATGAATGCATGGACAATGCACTTCGGAAACTTTAGGATTATCTTTAAGTATTCGTAGTAACAATGCTAGTAAATACTGGAAAGGTAATGTTAAATGGTTACACATTGTAAAATGAAAGTCAGAAGAAAACCCATTGGTCCAACATTCAGGGTATGGTTGGTAGCTTTAATTCCTACTTATGGTATATCTGAGTTGGAGAAATCTTTAAGAAAAATTTGTCAGTCACTATGGGACAAATAACAGATGAGATAGAAACACAACAGTGACCTCTCATCTCATAAGCCATGGTGACATGAGATAACAAAATAACCTTAGATTTTTTTTATTAGTCCAAGAAAGTGTAGTCTGTGCTGTAGACAAGATATACAAAGAATTAGACAGCAAGCTACTTGATTACACATTGTCACACCCTTACAAACACCAGATCTATTTGGTTGGTTACCATCAGGAATAAGTACACGGGCTAGATCACTACTGCAA
>NW_004443939.1:3282488-3294247 GCF_000243295.1 Trichechus manatus latirostris
GGGTGAGCCCTCACAGACTCACAAAGACATGTCAACTGGGCCCTGAGATAAGACAACAGATGGGACAATCTCAGAAATTATCTTAAGGAAGTTTTCACAAAAGGGCAATAAAACCTAACCCAAAGGACTTCTCACCTTTTGTCTTTTTCTATTAACATGTAGTGAATAGGAATTTGTTGGACCAATGAAGATCCTCCTGACTTTTGTAACTGAAACCCATACCAATGATTGTTAAGAAAGATGATTCAAAATGTAAGATTACAATTTCTAGCCAATCAGTGAAAAAGTGATGCTTTCAATGATCCTACCAATTTTGTGATGTTGCTATATACTGATCGCTCTGTAACTGTTCTTGGGACTTGGGCAGACATGGCTGTGGCAGCATGCTTGTCCGCTTCCCACTTCTGCCCTTTTGAATATATACCAAATAAAACTTTCTTTTTGCTTTAAAAAAAACAAAACAAAACAACAACAACAACTGCTTGCCTTCCACTTCTACCTCTTCCCCCTCCACCACCCCCATGAGCTAGAATGTGGACATGGTAGTGCTAAGGCAACACTGACCATTCAGAAGAGGACATTGCCTTGGGGAATGGCTGAGCAACAAGATGGAAGGAAGAGGGCCCTAGATGATATGGAACAGAGCAACTACCTGTCCTGGATTATTTGTCTGCAGAGGAACACCACAGCAAGTTAGGTGAGACAGAAATTTCTATCTTGCTTGAGTCATTATATTTCAGGTTTAGATGTGCCCTACCATAATTTGTTATATATTAAGCTCTAAATAGCTATTACAGCCTATTCATTCATTCACTCATTCAACATTTACTGGGCATCTATAAAGTATCAGGCACTGTACAAGGCACTTTCATATATATTATCACATTTAATTCTCATGACAATGCTAGGACAAAGGATTAATACCATCTTCATTATACAGATGCTGTGGCTGACAGTTGTAATCCATCTGGCTCCAACCCATGGCTACCTTATTATATACAATGGAGCTAAACATTGCCTGGTGCTGCACCATCCTCATGATCATCGGTATGTTTGAGCCCATTGTTGCGGCTATTATGTCAATCCATCTCATTGAGAGTTTCCCTTGTTTTTGCTTACCCTCTGCTTTACAAACATGAGGGTTTTTTTTTTCCAGCAATTGGTGTTTCCCAATGACATGCCCAAATGTAAGCAAAACGAAGTCTCACCGTCCTCACTTCTAAGGCGCATACAGATGAGGAGACTGCAGTTCAGAGGTATATGGTAACCTGATGGAGGACTGATTAGGGACTTGAATAAAAATCTACCTGTCTAAAAAATCCACACCCTTTCAGCTATACCTACATAGCACCAAACAAGAACTGGAATATTAAATTACAGGATATTATCTTCATCTTCCAGAAATAATATCTGATAAAGAATCAAGAAACAGGGTATAATGCAAGACTAACTCGAACTGCTCACTCAATTATGTGGTAAAAAATCAACATAAGCAATTATTATCTGAGCAGTTGCAGATGAACCACCTTGTGGTAGGCTGGTGTGTGTTGTCTGGCAAAGGGTTCCTGAGGCTCCATTGGAAGAGGCCCCTACCCCAGGATGAGCCTGTTCAGAGAAGCATAAGCCCTTTCTTTGCCTCCCATTGGCCCTGCCCCCTAAATAAGGAGCCATGATAAGTTGGCCCTTATCATCCTACATACCTGTCTATTATATATATATGAACACAGCTATAGAAATAGAAATAATAGTCATTAAGCATCAGGGATATTCACCAGTGGGAAAGCACATAATTTATAGGCAGTGGCTGTGAGAACGTTCCCCCTCACCCAGAATGGCCATAAATTGCAGGAGGAGATACACAGATAACAATTCTTCAGACTTGAGAAAGGCAGGAGTAGTTTTATATTGAGTAATTACCTAAATCCACCATCCACCACACTCATACTCAAGATTTATGGCAACAAGAGAGCCATGTTGGGGCCTGGGGCATCTTCTCCTGATTTACAAGGAGACATACAGAATGGAAAAAAGGGCCATCTACTTCAGAAGGCAGCGAGAGTTCTGCAGGGGGAAAAATAGGCCACTAGAGATCCAGCCTGAACCTGCCTGAGGAAAGGATGGAGAGAGGATGGGTGTAATACTGGATCCCATCGCCCGCAACTCTACTTTGAGACTTAGGAAGTTGCTCTCTCTAAAACACAAATCTGACCATGTCCAACACATGCGGGTCAACTTCACAGGCTTTCTATTGACTCAGATGAAAGCCCATATTGTAAGCCAAGACACTCAAAGTTCTTCATAATCTCTTCCCAACAGAACCTATCCATCTCAAATCCCACCACCATACTCCAGCCTCAATGCACTGGTTTTATCTTTCCTCAAACCAAGACTATCTTTCACATGTCCTATCTTGGTGCCCAGTTTCTCTATTTCAATCTCCTTGTGTCCATTGTTTCTATATTCTATGTATCCTTTGGAGGCCTGGAGGCACAATGGTTAAGAGCTCAGCTGATAACCAAAAGGTCGGCCATTCAAATCTACTGGCTGCTCCTTGGAAACTCTATGGGGTAGTTCTACTCTGTCCTGTAGGGTCACTATGAGTCAGAACCAACTGGACAGCACCTAACAACAACAACAATGTATCCTTCAGGGTTCAGGTCAAGTGTCAGTTCCTCAAGTAAGTCTTCTCTGACTGGCTCTTCAGCGCTCACTCAGTTCACCTGCCCCAACCCTTATAATAGCACCAAGTGCAGGCCTGTAGATATTTCTTCACATGTGTGTGTCCCACTTGATGCTATAGGTACCTCAAGGCAGAGACTGTGGTGTAAGGAGTAAAAGATAGACTTTGAAGTGTTTCTAAGGTCCCTGGCTGGTGCAAAATGTTTGTACTCAACTACTAAGCTAAAGGTTGGTGGTTCAAAGTCACCCAAACTCCGAATCTGCCAGCTGCTCCTTGGAAACCCTATGCGGGCAGTTCCACTCTGTCCAATAGGGTCACTATGAGTCTGAATCGACTCGAGGGCAATGGGTTTACAGGCCAGAAGAATGAACAAATCTGTCTTGGAAGAGGTACAGCCAGAATGCTCCTTAGAAGCAAGGATGGTGAGACTTTGTCTTACATACTTTGGACATGATATCAGGAGGGACCAGTCCCTGGAGAAGGACATCATACTTGGTAGAGGGTCAGTGAAAAAGAGGAAGACCCTCAATGAAATGGACTGACACAGAGGCTGCAACAATGGGCTCAAGCATAACAATGATTGCGAGAATGGCGCAGGACCGAACAGTGTTTCATTCTGTTGTACATAGGGTCACTATGTGTCAGAATCAACATGATGGCACTTAAAAACAACAACAACAATAACAAAGACATTTTAAATATATTACTTATTTGTTCCAGCCTTTGGAACCTAAAAGACCTTCAAAAAAAGAAGCTTCCATGTTCCCAGCCTTGGTCAGAGTCAAGGCTATCAATTTCACTTGGAAATGTCTAGTAGCACCTGCTTGTATTAGTGGAAACAGCTTCCTTTAACGGACACATATATTACTTAGCAAAATATTCTAAAAGGTGCTATCTCATCTATCTCCCTGTACCTGGTCAGTGATCCTCTGGTCCACTCTTGAGCTTGTTACAACATCTCATTCAATCACATAATCACTCTGCCTCACACAAGAGGCAAAGAGAGAACAGACACAAACACACATCTCTTGTCTCTCTAACCTGTCACCATCATCTTTACACACCATCTGTTGAGATATTGAAATTTCAGAGTTGAAAGAGGCCCTATAGTTTACTCACTCCAATATAGACTGTCCCGTATGTGATCTTTCAGCATCTTCTTGAATGTGTCAGTACCTACCAATCAACTTTCTGTCATCTCTGATTACTGAAAAGTTATTTCTTGTATGGCGCTAATATATCCTCCTCTAGCCCAAATTCTACCATGCAGGGCCCAAGAAGGTGATCATGGAGTTACCCTCCAATTATCTTTTCTCTACACTGAATACATACTGTCTGCTTTTCTTTTGTTCCTTCCTTTTTTCCTTCCTTCCTTCCCTTATTTTTTTTAACAGCTGTTCTTCTGAATCAGAGGTTTATAATCTTTCATTGTCTTAGGAATTCTCCCGCAATGCTCTTTCTCAGTGATTCTTATCTTGGAGAATCTAATGAAATCTTTCTAGAAAAACATATATACATACCTACATACAAACAAGCTTCTTCATTCAATTTTTAAGGAGTTTATGGAATCTCCAAAGCCCATCTATTGACCCTAAAGTAGAAACTCCTATTCTGGAATGGAATTTCCCTAGGTAGAGACCTTACCTTAGTCATCATGATCGTACTCCAAGGCCCAGCATATGGTTGGCGCTCAGTAACTGCTTGTTAAATAAATGAAATCCGGTGTTACCAAGCACTACTTGGTGCCAATTACTGGACTGCATTCTTTCAAATACATCTAATCCACAAAACAGTTCTGGAAACTACAGATTACTGTAGTTTTACAGGTAAAGAAACTGAGCCCCAGAGATCACAAAGCCAGCAAGTGACAGAGCCAAAACTGGGACCCAGATCATCAGGGTTCCACCAAATCATGCTGCTTCCTAAACCAAATTCCACTGTTTTCCACTTCTTGACATGAAGATTTCCTTGAGGCAGGCATCACTCAAAGAAATCACAGATGTCTTAGCAGAATTAAGTTGGTTTCCCCCTCAGATCCTGTTGTAGCGAGATATGCATTCAGGGTGAGGCAAACAGCCACATGTAAGGAGCTGAAGTATTAACACATTGAATCTGATAGCACAGCACAGTGCCCAAACTCCCAGACTGCTACTCTGCAAACACCAAAACCCTGCTGTAACTGATATTTTCTTTGTCTCTTTAGATCCAGTCTCCACCTTCTCCACCCTGATGTAGGTCCTGGGAAGATGACCATATGGGCTACATCAAACAAGCTCTTTGCCTCCGAGCTTCCAGTTGGATTCAGACAATGGGAGGCACCAGCAGAAGACGGAGGAGGAGGAAGGGAATGAGGTCAGTTATTTATATCCTGGCTGGCTGAGAAGGTTCACTGTAATTTCTGTCAGAAGCCCTCCTCCATAACAGCTATCTTTTCTAGATTCTGGTAACTTGTCCTTCTTCTTGCCCCTTCAGACCTAGAGAGTAATGGCTTCCCACTGTTGCTAACCCAGGGATCCTGCATTACCCTTCTTGGTTTCCCTAAAACCTACCCACACCTTTGTAATTATCCCTTTAATAAACTTTACTCAGGTTTCCTGCTTTGAGTATGCCATTTATTCTCTGCCAGGACCCCACCTGATATGCATGTCTCACACTACTCTTACCCAGCTGAGTGGTAATATTTAGCATTTACACAAGAGAAACAAGTCAAGGAGCCCTAGATTATTAGAGCTGGAAAATACCTTAGACTCTGTTTAAGACCTTTATTCTATTAATAATAACGGTAGTAGTGTCCTAACAATGCCAATTATTGAGATTCTTCACTATGTCAAGTGCTATGCGTCTTGGTTTACATAGATCATCTCAATTCCTCATACTTTCTAAAGTAGACACCATAATCCCCATTTCCAAAAGAGGGAATGGAGACATAAAGAAATAATTGCCCAGGACTTCACAGGTGGTAGAGGGCTGAGTCAAAATTTGAGCCTTGCTTCATCTGACTCCAGAGCATGTATACTGAGACCCAGAGAGAGAGCACTTGCCCAAGGCCACCAAGGTAAATCACAGCAGAGCCAGGACATTAAATGAGTGCTCCTGACAACACACCCAGTGACCCCTACACATCAGTAAATGTATTTCAGGGTTTCTCAACCCCAGCACTATTGACACTTTAGGCCAGATATTTTTTGTTATGGGTGGCTGCCCTGTGCATTGCAGGATACTTAGCAGCATCCCTGGCTTCTACCCACTAGATGCCAGTAACACTTCCCCTACCAATCAAAACAGCCAAAAATGTTTGCAGATGTTGCCAAATATCCCCTTGGGGGCAAAATCACCCTCAGTTGAAAACTACTCATATAGTTCAATTTCATAGGTATTTAACTGATTCATTTCCCTTCCGCCAGGTATGGTGAGAAACACAAAGATGATTTAAACAAGGCATTTAGCTTGCCTACCATCTAGGGAGTACAACCTAGAGATGTGCATGCAACTAACTCCTACACACAGCTCTAACAACTCCATCATGGAAGTGCCAGAGATGGCGCAAGAGGGGAGGATGATGCTAATGGAGGGAATCTGGCTTCCCTTCAGCCCAGTGAAAGAGACTTATGGAGAGTGCTAGGCACACAGAAGGCCTGCAGGAAAGGGCAGTTCAGGCAGTAGATGAATCCTGAGCAGGGGCACAGATCACATCCCCAAACTGGGAAAAACTATGGCCTCTGATTGAAAACTCAGCTGCTCTTGCAGGCTATGCAGGGCTTTCCATCCCCTCCTCTCCAGCCGGATCCATCTTCGCTGCCTCTCACACTTTGGGCTCAAGAAACACCACAGTGTTTATTGTGTGCCCTAGCTTATGGTCTCCCCTTTTCCTGAATCCCTCTCTACTCTACAGCCTCTCCCTCTCCTCTGCTTCCCTAAGCCTGCTGAAATCCTGTACTTCCTTAGAGACTGAGATCAGGCATATCTCCTGAAACTCTTGCTTGGGTAGGAGGCCTTGTTCTCTGTTCTCATAATAATGTTTCTTTTCCTGTTTTTTTTTTTTTTTTTTTCTTCATGACTACCTCCACATTAGACTATGAATTTAGCTTAAGGACAAGAAATATGATTTATTCATTTCTGTATTCCAAACACTTCAACAAAGGACCTGGAATTTAACAGGGGATCAGTAATGGCTATTGAAAAATTCAATGAATAACATATTTACAAAAAGTTTTAATAGTCTGTGAAAACACTAATGATGTCTTTGTTAAGTGAAAAAAGAAAAGGCAGGTTATATAATTGAATATACAATCACTTATGCAATGTATAAAATGCCTGGGGAAAAACTAGAAAGAAGGAAGTCCAAATGTTGACATTTGTTTTCTCAGAGTTGTAAGGCTGCTCTAGTGACTTTCATTTTTGTCTTTGTAATTTTCTAAACTTTAAAATATTTCTGTAGTAAACCATGCATCGTTTGTGTAATCATAAAAATGCACAATATTTTAAACAGCTCTTATGGCTATTTGTTGTTTTTGCTGTTGGCACTCCCTCCTTTGTGTGGCATCAGTATTATGATTTGGCTTGGAGGAGCCACTGCTTCTTCTTGTTCTCAATCAATGTGTTTTGGATCAAGCCAATTCCAGTCCAGGCAGCAGGAGTCCAGCATATGACCTAGGCTAAGTCAATCAATGCCAGCCTTGGCTACAGAGATTGGGTCAGGCACTGGATATAATCCAATAGCCCAGTCAAGGATGATGAGAGTTGGTTCTGCATCTTCTAGTTGAGCTATCAGAAAAGTAGATGCTCTCTCTTCTGCTGAACTGAGTGATACGATCCTACGAGTCTGAAACTGCCAGGGAAGCCATCACTATCCAGACTGACGAAGCTATTAACCCAGACGAAGTAGAGCCGAGAGATAGAACCTGAGGTCCTTATTTGGGCCCTGAATCAAAGTCTTAGTTTTCTTGGTACTGCTATAACAGAAATACCACCAGTGGGTGGCTTTAACAAACAGAAATTTATTTCCTCACAGTTAAGAGGGTAGAAGTCCAAATTCTGGGCACCGGCTCTAAGGGAAGGTTTTCTCTCTCTGTGGTCTGTGGGGGAAGGTCCTTGTCTCTTTTCAGCTTTTGTTCCTCAGCTCCTTGGTGATCTTCATGTGGCGCGGCGTCCACCTTCCCTCATCTGTGCTTTCTTGCTTCTGTGCCTAATCTGCTCCTTTTACATCTCAAAAGTGATTGGTTTAAAATACACCGTACACTGATATGGACTCATCAATATAACAAAGAAAACCCTGTTCCCAAATGGAATTATATCCACAAGGATAGCAGTTAGAATTTATAACACATATTTTTGGGGGACACAGTTCAATTTACAATAATCAAGCAACTTCTGAAGCCTAATCTGCCTCCTTGGATACCCCTCCTCCATTGTTATATGTTTAAGGAGCCCTGGTGGCGCAGTGGTTAACTGCTGGGCTGCTTATCAAAAGTTTGGCCGTTTAAACCCACGAATCAGTTTGCTGGAGAAAGATGTGGCAGTCTGCTTCTTTAAAGATTACATACAGCCTTGGAAACTCTATGGGACAGTTCTACTCTGTCCCATAGAGTTGCCATGAGTAAGAATTGACTCCATAGTAACACATTTGGCCTTTTTTTTTGGTGTGATATGTAGATTAGGCAGCCTTGGTAGTACAGTGGTTAAGAACTTAGCCGCTAACCAAAATGTTGGCAGTTCAAATCCACCAGCTGCTCCTTGGAAACCCTATGGGGCAGTTCTACTCTGATTTACATTAAAAAAAAAAAAAAAAAAAAGTTGCCGTCGAGTAGATTCCGACTCATAGCCACCCTACAGGACAGAGTAGAACTGTCCCATAGGGTTTCCAGGGAGTACTGGTGGATTTGAACTGCCAACATTTTCGTTAGCAGTGAGCTCTTAACCGCTACACCACCAGGGCTCCTTTGTAATATTTAGTACCTACAAAATACTAATAATTATAATGATGATAAGATGAACATCCCTGCATCCCACCAACCCACCATTGCCGTTACTATTGCACCAACCAAATGTTGCCCCCTCATCCAGTCTTCCTGTCTTCCCCTCCAACAGCAATCACCTTCCTTAATGTTGTAAATTGTGTTTCCTCTGTTTTGTCCTCTCTCTGGCCTCCCACCTCTTTAAGGGCAAGGCCTATGCTTTGTTCACCTCTGATCCCCAATGCCTAGTTCATAACCAGGCACCTTATGGTACTCAAGAATGTTTGTTGAATTGAATGCAGATTAAGACTTCAGCTGTGCTGGGTTAAGGAACAACGAGAGAGGCTCAGAATTATGTTACTCTGATCAGGAGAGTGCTTGCAATTCCCCTGCAGACTGGGGAGCTGGCATATTAGCACGTAATTTATTAGACCCTGGCACAAGTTCATTTTTATAGGCAGAGCATCTATTTTAATGGTTACATATATAACCACAGTTTTCAATCTGCTCCTTTCCCGCAAGAGAAAATCATGGAAGAAATCAAGGAAGGATGGAAATAAGGGGAGAAATAAGTCCTCTGTATTATTACCCTAAAACATCAGGGAAAAGGGGAAGCTTGATTTATAAGGAAACATACACCCACATGGAAAATTAAATTAGCACAATGAACAAGTTTCCTAGAATTTTTTCCTTGTCTAGATTTTTCAAATTACCAGTTTGGCCAATGTTTCATTACTAAATTACCCAGTTGTTTCAGTTCTGTGATGCTTCCCCATTGCAAAGCTCTTTACAGAAAAGTCACAATGTGATGAAAGGAACAATAAATGTTGGTGCCAGATTGTTTTTAGTTTAAATTCTGAATCTGGAACTTTCAAGCTGAAGAACCTTGGTTAAGGAGTTCACAGAGTAGTAGTTTCCTCATGCGATGAGCGGACAAGTCATTGGGCTAACTCACAGACACCTGTGACGACTTAATGAGGTAATGTCCATTCACAGACTCACTTCCAGCTTGTTGATGGGAGGAGAGCTGGGGTTTTTAATTGAGGGTAATATGAAGGCTCCCAACTCTAACCCCATGCCACCAAGAATGGAATAAAATTAAAGATAACCATGGGGGTGGGGGGAAGAAGACATATCCCTCTCATTCCAATTTAACTCAGAATCAGCTCAGCTCATACAGTAGGAGGATGGCTCAAGGGAGAAATAGTCCAACACCCCCCACCCACAAATGAGTGAGGTTCCTCCACAGCTTCTTCACCAAGGGGTTGTTCAGTCTCTGCTAAATCTGTACAGATAAAAAACCAGGATGAAAAGAGGCATCCCTGTCCCTTTAGAGAGCCCTCTGCAAGCTCTGACTTGCTCTGACCATAATCACTTTTCCCCATTGTTCTAATCCTACCTCCTGGGGCCACACAGAGCAAGTTTAATCCTTGTGTAATCCTTGCTTCAAATGACAGTCGCTCAGACATGTGAAGGTTACTCCCACGGAGTCTTACCTTATGGAAACTAACTCTTTAATCCATTCCTCCTATCTATACATTTCTATTTCTGTCTGTAAGGAGTCACAGTGGTTCAATAGTTAAGCATTCAACTGCTAACGGAAGGTTGGCAGTTTGAACCCACCCAGCAGCTCCTCAGGAGAAAGACCTGGCAATCTGCTCCCATAAAGACGACAGCCTAGAAAACGCTATGGGGCAATTCTACTCTGTCACATGGGGTTGCTGTGAGTAGGAATCAACTTGACGGCACCTAACAACACTAACATTTCTGACTGCGCATTGCCAGTTCGCACCAAGGCTGCGCAGCCATATGCAAACAAGTTTTCATTTCTGGGCCCAGTTTCTTTATCTGAAAAATAAAGAAATTTGACTTTTCTGATCACACGTTCTCAAACCAACTACTTTCAGGATCCATGAATGGCAGGTATTAGGCAACAGGGAATAATGACAACTGTGGTGAACTGGAAGGTGCATCTTCAGCTGAGGATGTTATTGTCGAAATGTGCAGGGTTTTTTGTTTATTGTTTGCTTGGTTTTGATTTTGGTTTTAATGTCGTGCCAGCCATGCAGAGCACATCTGAAGGCTGGATATAGACAAGTTTGTAACTTCTGGTCTTAATGATCCTCAGGGCCCCTCTTGTACTAAAATCCCATGATTCTTTTAAATTGTCTCATTTACAGAGTGGACCCTGTCTAGGCCTGTCTTTTGAGCCCAAGGGAGCTGACGTACCTTTGTAGTGGTTATTCTCCATTTTCCCCTCCACGTCCCCTGTCCATCCTTTGCTGCCTTGCCTGGTGACTTGGGAATCTAACTCATTTGAACTGCAGCAAGCTGAACCCCTTAAATTCTGACTTCTAGTTGGCATTGGTCAATGAAGGGCACAGCATGAAATAGGCAGGTGGAAAGAGAAAGGGTTGTTGCTCTGATTCCCCAGCTCCTTCACTGTTGATCAGCCAATTGGAGTGGCTAGGTTCCCACACTGATGGCCACAGCTCCCATTTGCTGGCCCTCTCCATAAGCTACATATCTCAATGGCTCCTGATAACCACCACCACCCCACCCTTTTCCTCTCAGACCAAGAGACAAAAATGGCTTCCACTGGTGGTAATCCTTGGCTACTTCACCACTCCTTTTTTTTCATTCTTAACCCTTCACATACCTCTTAAATAGTCCCTTCTCAAAAGCCACCTTAGAGTCATGTTTGAATGTGTCATCTATTCCCTTCTAGGACCCTGACTAACTCACTAACAATCCCCTTCCTGATGTACTTCCAATGTGGAAAGATCAGGGTGTCCATGCTAAAAGGTTCTGATATAAAAATTTTAAAACTTAGTTTATAGGACTTAGTGTTAATTAGATCCCTGTAGTGGTCACTTGGAGTCCCTGGGTGGTGGAAACAGTTAATGCACTTGCCTGCTAATTGAAAGGCTGGAGGTTCAAGTCCACTCTGAGGCACCTCAGAAGAAAAGCCTGGTGATTTACTTCTGAAAAATCAGCCATCAAAAACCCCATGGAGCACATTTCTACTCTGACACACATGGGGTTGCCATAAGTTGGAATCAACTCGACAGCAACTGGTACTGGTACTGGTACTGGAAGTGGTCATCTTTTTTTTTTTTTTTTTT